>NC_058134.1:281200837-281214892 GCF_016433145.1 Gracilinanus agilis
CCCCCCCGCCATAGCTAACTCCCATTTCCACTGGTTTTAACATGTGTGGTCAGTCAAGGCTTATTTACATATTATTGATAGTTACATTGGTGTGGTCTTTTCAGGTCTACATCCCCAATCATGTCCTCATCAACCCAAGTGTTCAATCAGCTTCTTTTCTTCTGTGTTTCCACTCCTGTAGTTCTTCCTCTGAATGTAGGTAGCGTTCTTTTCCATAAATCCCTCAGAATTGTCCTGGGTCATTGCATTGCTGCTAGTACAGAAGTCCATTACATTCGATTTTACCAAAGTGTATCAGTCTCTGTATACAATGTTCTTCTGGCTCTGCTCCTTTCGCTCTGCATCGATTCCTGGAGGTCTTTCCAGTTCACATGGAATTCCTCCAGTTTATTATTCCTTTGAGCACAATAATATTCCATCACCAACATATACCACAATTTGTTCAGCCATTCCCCAATTGAAGGGCATACCCTTGCTTTCCAGTTTTTTGCCACCACAAAGAGCGCAGCTATAAATATTTTTGTGTAAGTCTTTTTATCTATGATCTCTTTGGGGTACAAACCCAGCAATGGTATGGCTGGATCAAAAGGCAGGCAGTCTTTTATCATTCTTTGGGCATAGTTCCAAATTGCCCTCCAGAATGGTTGGAGCAGTTCAC
Source organism: Gracilinanus agilis (assembly GCF_016433145.1). Classification (NCBI taxonomy): domain Eukaryota; kingdom Metazoa; phylum Chordata; class Mammalia; order Didelphimorphia; family Didelphidae; genus Gracilinanus; species Gracilinanus agilis. Next base: position 281,201,496 of record NC_058134.1, read on the forward strand.
AACTCCACCAGCAGTGCATTAATGTCCCAATTTTGCCACAACCCCTCCAACATTCATTACTCTCCCCTGCTATCATTTTAGCCAATCTGCTAGGTGTGAGGTGGTACCTCAGAGTTGTTTTCATTTGCATTTCTCTAATTATAAGAGATTTAGAACACTTTCTCATGTGCTTATTGATACTTTTGATTTCTTTACCTGAAAATTGTCTATTCATGTTCCTTGCCCATTTATCAATTGGCGAATGTCTTGAATTTTTATACAATTGATTTAGCTCCTTGTATATTTGAGTAATTAGACCTCTTTCAGAATTTTTTATTATAAAGATTTTTTCCTAATTTGTTTTTTCCCTTCTGATTTTGACTGCATTGTTTTCGTTTGTTCAAAAACTTTTTTTAATTTAATATAATCAAAATTATTTATTTTACATTTTGTAGTTTTTTCTAATTCTTGCTTGATTTTAAAATCTTTCCTTTCCAAGAGATCTGACAAGCATACTATTCTGTGTTCACCTAATTTACTTACAGTTTCCTTCTTTATATTCAAGTCTTTCACCCATTCTGAATTTATCTTGGTATAGTGTATGAGATGTTGATCTAAACCTAACCTCTCCCATATTGATTTCCAATTTTACCAGCAGTTTTTGTCAACTAGTGGATTTTTGTCCCAAAAGTTGGGCTCTTTGGGTTTATCATACACTGTTTTGCTGACATCACTTACCCCAAGTCTATTCCACTGATCCTCCCTTCTATCTCTTAGCAAGTACCATATTGTTTTGATGACTGCTGCTTTATAGTAAAGCTTAACATCTGGTACTGCTAAGCCACCTTCCTTCCCTTTTTTTTCATTATTTCCCTTGATATTCTTGATCTTTTGTTCTTCCAAATAAACTTTGTTATAGTTTTTTCTAATTCAGTAAAAAAGGTTTTTGGTAGTTTGATAGGTATGGCACTAAATAAGTAAATTAATTTGGGTAGAATGGTCATTTTTATTATGTTAGCTTGTCCTACCCATGAACACTCAATGTTTTTCCAATAGTTTAGATCTAGTTTTAATTGTTTGGAAAGTGTTTTGTAGTTGTTTTCGTATAATTCCTGTGTTTGTTTTGGTAGATAGATTCCTAAGTATTTTATATTGTCTAGGGTTATTTTAAATGGTGTTTCTCTTTCTACCTCTTGCTGCTATGATGTGTTGGAAATATATAGAAATACTGACGATTTATGTGCATTTATTTTGTATCCTGCAACTTTGCTAAGGTTGTTGATTATTTCTACTAGCTTTTTAGTTGATTCTCTAGGATTTTTAAGTAGACCATCATATCATCTGCAAAGAGTGATAGCTTAGTCTCCTCATTGCCTATTTTAATACCTTCGATTTCTTTTTCTTCTCTAATTGCTACTGCTAATGTTTCTAGTACAATGTTAAATAATAGAGGTGATAATGGGCATCCTTGTTTCACACCTGATCTTATTGGAAAGGCTTCTAATTTATCCCCATTGCATATTATGCTTGTTGATGGCTTAAGATATATACTGTTTATTATTTTTAGGAAAGGACCTTCTATTCCTATACTTTCTAGTGTTTTCAGTAGGAATGAGTATTATATTTTGTCAAAGGCTTTTTCAGCATCTATTAAGATAATCATGTGGTTTTTGTTGGTTTGCTTGTTAATATGGTCAATTATGTGGATGGTTTTCCTAATGTTGAACCATCCTTGCATTCCTGGTATAAATCCCACCTGATCATGATGAATAACCCTCTTGATCACTTGCTGGAGTGTTTTTGCTAGTATTCTGTTTAAGATTTTTGCATCTATGTTCATTAAGGAGATTGGTCTGTAGTTTTCTTTCTCTGTTTTTGATCTACCTGGCTTTGGAATCAGTACCATATTTGTGTCATAAAAGGATTTTGGTAAGACTCCTTCTTTGCTTATTATATCAAGTAATTTGTATAGTATTGGGATTAATTATTCTTTGAATGTTTGATAGAATTCACTTGTGAATCCATCAGGCCCTGGCGATTTTTTCTTAGGGAATTCTCTAATGGCCTATTCAATTTCTTTTTCTGATATTGGATTATTTAAGTATTCTATTTCTTCTGCTGTTTTTTTAATCCCAAAAATGACTACCATATTAGCTTACTGATGTTTGAATTTCCATTATCTCTCATTAGTGAAATTCAATCCCATGGACAGATCTTCACAATCAAGCAAAGGAATCAATTATGCATTCCTTAAATCAGGTCGGGACAGTGAATCAGATGACTGCAGAAAGAATCAATTCACTTCTGCTTGAATTATTCCAGTTAGTCATCTAAATCATCTAAATTCAAATTCACTAGATAACTTGTTGGTTTGTATTGGTGATCTGAGTGTCTCCTTTGTATGAAGCATGGAGTAGAAAAGATTAGAAAACTCTCTATCCCAGAATTACATGAATGACATCTTGGAAATTTAGAGGTAACACAGTAGAAAGAACTCTGGATTTGGAGTCTGAGGAACATACCAGCTGAGCTAGTTTCAAGATATATGATCTTGGGGAAAATCCTTCCCTTCTCTAGACCTTATCCACATAAAATGATAGGGTCAGACTAAACTATTCATACTCATTGGCCCGGTGATCCCATTATTGGGCATATTCATAAAACAGATCAAAAGACAGAAATGAAGGTTTGATTGTATGCCACAATATTTATTTCAACATCTTTTAGAGTAGCAAAAACCTAGAAACAATAGAGATGCCAATCAAGAAATGGTTGAATGAGGCATATAGATGCTAAGAATTAAAAAATGATGAATCTGAGGAACTTAGAGAAATATTAAGATTTGTAACTAATAGAAGGCAAAATAAGCAGAAACACCAGAAGAATGTACATAATGACTACAGCAGATACTCTTAAATTTCCAAGAGGTCATTACCCCTTTAGGAGTCTGATAAAGCCTTAGGACCCCTTCTCAGAGTAATGAAATAAAATAATTCTAGAACTTCTAAATTGCAGTTAAAGATTAGTAAAAATAAAGAAGCAATTCTTTTGAAATCTATTCATAGATCTGTGAATCCCAAATTAAGAAGTTTCTGCAAAATAGAAAAATAGTCTCAATCTATGAAAGCAGAATGTTGCATACATATTTCAGCAGTCACACTATATGCTTTTATTTTTCATTGTTTTAAGACTCAGTATATGCTACATATATTCATAGCAATATTAATTGGGAGAAGGTAGGGAATGTGCAGAAATTACTGTATTTCTTTAAAAAGCACCAAATAAAAGTTTTTAGAAGAAAAGAAAGGAGTTAGACCAGATGACCCCTAACATCCCTTCTAGCTCTATAGTTTATGACTCCAAGTTGTTAATACTCATTGATTATCAAACTATAAGAATGATTGTATATAGTCCATGAAGCCTGTGATCACTCAATTAAAATATGAACTCAACCTTTAAAGGGGAGGAAGGCTTTTGCTTTTGTCTTTGGAAGCTCAGTTCTTAGAACATAACAAAAACTCAATAAAAGCTTCAGTAATTGAATTGAATGAGGGAAATATCAAAGATGGTTGCAACAAAGACACCAAATGTTGGGAGTAAGACCATGTTAAGCATTTTAATTCAACCACAACTTTGATTGGTAATATCTCCCAAAGGGAACGAAATTAATTATAAAAGGGAGAGATATAACACATAATTTGATTTCCCACATCTTTCTTGTATAATGCTCCTCCCAGGGTCCAAGGAAAGACAGAGAGAGCAACTGGTTATAAAGAGGATGACAAAATAATCCTAGCTAAGAGAAGAGACTCTTGACCTTGAAGACAGTAAATAATAGTGGTGATATAGGGCTAAATTAAGGGACCAAGGCAGATCCCAGCCCAGATCTTTATGCTGAATTTTTCCAGCCATTAGTCAAAGCTACTGGTCAGGTAACCACTGCTCCCCTCTCCAGGTACCTGGGGTATGTACTGCAGAAGCAGAGGCTGCTGGTTACAATCAGACGAGAAGCAAGGAATGTTCACTGGTAGAACTAGCTGGGTTTTCCTCTCATGATTTTCCAAGGGACAGAGATTCATACTCCATCCCTATCCACCTTGAACATAGCATGAATCACTGCTGTGTCCTTGATGAATATCCTTTCCATATTATAGCAAAGAATCTTCATTTTTCTCAAGATGCAGAATGAGATGCACATTTTTTCTGATATAGCCAATGTGGCAACTTGTTTTTGCTTGACTATCAGTATATGTTACAAAGTTTTTGCTTTTCTCTTCTTTTTATGTGAGAAGGAATTGTGAGGAAGAGAAAATAAAGATTTTTTAATTGAAAAAAATTAAACTTCCCCTTTTAACTCTTAGATGTAGCTCATTTTGTTCCAGTCTCAAAACTGAGCCACCAAATTGGACTGAGGTGGACCTGGGTTACAACCAACACAAGAGGGAGAACAAAATTTTAAAGGTTTTATAAATCCATTTTGGACTTTTCTAGTACTTATTAGGGGATTCAAAGCCATGCATTTAATGAAAATGAGTTTGTTAATTTGTTTCATTAATTGATCAGAGACAGAGACATATCCAAGAAGAGATATTTTGGAAGAAACTCCTAGTAGACTTGAGCCAGAATGGCATAGACATGAAGGCAAGCAGACCTTCCCCTCCCCCTTCTCTTAAAAGACAATATATCCTAAATTTGAAAGGAAAACCCAGAAGTAGAGTGACTTGCTAAGAGAACTCCACATATGGAAAGTCATGGTGCAGAACTGGTCCCTATGCTCAGGGGTGACTGACAGCTTTGTTTTCTATGCTTGGCAGCACCATATGGGGGTTATACCTGTTTTATAGGGTTCCAAGAATACACAGAATTATATAGCTACTGATTATTAAATCTGACTTGGAAAGAGTATGGGATAGTGGCAGAAGGCTAGATTTATAGCCTAAGGATCCAGTTTCAAATCTTCAACAACTTACTTAGGTTCTCTAGATCTCAGTTTCTGCATCTGTAATATAACAGTTGGACTAGATGATCTCTAATCAATCATTGATCAATCAACAAACATATATTATGTAAATACCTATTACCCACAATCACTGTGCTAGGTCCTGGGAACATACCTGACCCCTAGAAGCCAAAGGTATATGTATGTATGTATGTATGTTTGTATGTATGTATGTATAGGTGTAACCCAGATTTTTCTGGGTATGGTCAGTTCTAACAGGAAGCTGCCCTTGAAAGAGGCAGGTTTGTCTGGGTCTTGTAGATGTATATAATATAGAAACATGATAAATAAAAAATGAGGGAGAGGGGAGACACTAGCTGCAGGGAAGGACTCAGAAATGCTTCATGGACATGACATTTGAACAGAACCATGGAGGAAACTGGGGATTCTGAGATCAGTTTTGGCTCTAAATCTATGATCTTGAAATTAAACTTTCCTGATGATGGAAATTTGATTTTCGATCAGTTCAATATATGTGAAAAGATGGCCCCTGGATGTCCTAAAAATCAAAAACCCCCGATAGAGCACATAGTAACCACTGAGTTTAGAAAGAAAAACAAAACAAAATATCTCTTTGAGGCAGTAACAGGTAAGATGCCTTCAGGTCTTCAGACTAGTTCTGTGATTTCTAATCTACATAAATTACTTTGGAACTGACTGTAAACTAGTTAATGGTTGGCTGATGACAAAAAGATGAGGAAGATAATGAATGCAAACCAAGGTGACACAAAAGATTTAGAGGAATTTGTATCTGCTTTGTAATTATGCTGACGCATGGGAAATTAAAATTCTTGTTGGCCTCCTCACTCCTTCCCTCCCTCCAGGCTTCCTCATCTTCTCCTCAATAAAAGAGTTCTGATAGCAAATGGGAATTAGAGTTTGAAATCAAAGAAATCAAAGGAAAAGGAAGATAAATGGGGAATAAGAGAGAGGAAAAGAAAAAGAGAAGGGACCCAGGTTAGAGCTTTGAGTATTTGAGGGCTATATCTACATGACCCCCTTGACAAGTCTCTTAAATGACTCCTGATCCATCAGCCTTTCAAGTGTTTTTTTGTTTGTTTGGTTGGTTGGTTTTGTTTTTTAACTGAGTTGTTAGCTCACTTTTCAGAAGAAAATCAGTGAAAGAAGTTATTTAAATGGACTTAATCAAAATGACCCAGAATTCTCCTGTAAACAGAGCAGAACTATTACAAATGAAGCATTCCTCTTTTCAATTACCCATCGCCCAGAAACACAGGTAATATAATCAATGACGTTATCTTTACAATTGTGCTAATAGTTCATTAGGATGGTTCTGCTACCTTGTTTGCCCTCACAGCTGTAATACCTTATTTCAGAAGTGAGGCAAAGCTTTGGAGTCAAGGCAAGAGAGTAGTAGCCAGTCGTTTTTAATTTCATCACTGTCATTGCCCCAAAACACCTTTGTATCGAACAGGTATAGAAACTGAGGTCTAGAAAACCTAAGTAAGTTGTTTAAAGAGTTATTGAAGTTTTGAAACTGAATCCTTAGACTACAAATCTAGCCTTTTGCCACTATCCCATACTCCTTCCAAGTCAATTAATAATCAGTGGCTATATAATTCTGTGTATTCTTGGAACCCTATAAAACAGGTATAACCCCCATATGGTGCTGCCAAGCATAGAAAACAAAGCTGTCAGTCACCCCTGAGCACAGAGACCCTGGTGGTCCATCCCTGGGATGGACCTCCTGACTTCTGCCTCCTGACTTTCCATATGTGGAATTTCCCTAGCAAGTCACTCTACTTCTGGGTTTTCCTTTCAAATTCAGGATATGTTGTCTTTTAAGAGAAGGGGGAGAAAAGTCTACAAATTCCTCTTTCCTTGTGGAGGAAAAAAAGTTATAAAAACAAACCAACACCCTGACCATGTCTGACAGTGTATGATAATCCACTGTTTCTCTATAAAAAAAGGAGATACATTTCACCATCAGTCAAAATTATTCATCACACTAATCTAAATCCTGTTATCTTTTTATTTGTTATTAATACTGTGTATAATTTCCTCTTGGTTCTACGTAAAATGCTCTCCATCCATTCAATGTCTTTCCATGTTTCTCTGAATTCCAGGCATTATTTAATATAACACAAAAGTGTTTCATGACATTGGTTTAACCATTCCCCAATCATCAGGCACCCACTCTGTTTCCAGTTCTTTGCTAACACAGAAAACTCAGTCCTGGTATTTTCCAAAGCTGTTCTTCAATTACCCAAACTCCCAGTCAAACCTTCTAGAAAAACGCAACTCTTTTTTATAATGATATCCACTACTACCATTTTTTCTTTTGTTTCCTTTTTGTAGTTACTTAGTGGTGAACTGGGAGAAACACAGTTACCCTGTATAAATAAATTCCTACTATATATTTGCAGAATTGTATCAGAGGAAAATAATAAGTTTGGTGAATTTCTCTTCCAAGTTTGAATGTCCCAACTGAGTAAATTTCCTTCTCTTTTCTAGGAAGACTAGTCCCTAATTTAATCCTTTTTCATTGTTATTCATGTTTCTCGTGGCAATTTCTCAGGGTCTGATAGATTTATTTATTCTCTACATGGCCCAGAAGCTGAATTGCTACATTTTAAATCACTATCTAACCCAAACTTGATTCAATTTCTTTCTTTGCTTTACCTTAAAGACAGGGATCCCAAGACCTTGGAGCCTCTATTTCTTTAAAATGGAAGGAAAATTGAATCAATGTTCCTTTTTAGAATTTGGAAGTAGAAAGTCAACAAAACAGATTCAACCTAAACACTTTAGATCTGATATATGGAGCAGCTATAATTAGCCTAATGCAATTGCATAGGTGAATTGCCCCATTATCTAAACATCGTTATGGAAACATTCTCCTTTCCTTTCCCTAAAGTGCTCTTTTTGAAAGTCTTACTGCTCTGGTTAGTTCAGTGCTATTTATTTTTACTTGTGTTCATTATTTTAGTCCCCAGGAGTAATGTTCAATGTTTAGCAACAATAAATTTTATTTCCCACATGTCAGTCTGGTTACAAAGCTGATACAAATCCCTCTAAATCTTTTGTGCTGCTCAGTATGCATTCATTATTTTCCTCATCTTTTTGTCATCAGCCAACCATTTAACGAGTTTACAGTCAGTTTCAAAGTAATTTATGTAGATTAGAAATCACAGAAGTGGTCTAAAGCCTCAAAGGCATCTCACCTGGCACTATCCTGGATGGGGCAGGACCTTCTAGTATCAAATCAATCAGTAAGAAAGTCCATTTTCGAGTTATAGTTTCAGTTCAATTTAACATGTAACTTGAAATCATGCCACTTGCAAATCTTTATCAATCAACCAAAAATTATTTACTTTCATCCATGGAAACCATTCCCAGAGGTAGCTCCCCCATGTTAAAGAAAAAGAAAGAAAAATGATAAAGGGAAAGAATACAGATGGTGAAAAGTCAAAACTAAGTAACATCATTTCTTTTTTGAAATTCTAATTAGTTTAACTCTGATCAATATATTAGTCAACAAGCATATATTAAGCACCTACTCTGTGCCAAGCCCAAGAGAAAAGGCAACAAAGTTTCAGTCCTTACCTACATTATATACTCCATGGCACCAACCCATATGAAAGAAAGCTGGGTAAGCTTGCTTCTGGGAATATATATTGGATGTACTCTTTTTCCTTTCAGAATATATTAAATCAACCAATCAGTAAACATTTATTAAGTGTCAACTATATGCCAGGTACTGTCCTAAATACTGGAATATCCAGGTAGTTTGATGCCTATCACTACTACACTATCCTAAGGAAAGTCTTTTAACTGACTGATGAGCCAATACTTAGGATGCAGACAAATTTTAATTAGCTGCTGATCTAATACTTAGTACCCATGCAAAAGGTACAGACAGAAGAAATCTCTTTCTGTCTGGCAGCTTTTGAATGAGGAGGAAGAAGAAAGGAAAGGAAAGGAAAGGAAAGGAAAGGAAAGGAAAGGAAAGGAAAAAAGAAAGAAAGGAAGAAAATGAGGAAGGAAGGAAAAAAGAAAGATAGAAAGAAAGAAGGAAAGAAAGAAACAGAGAGAAAGAAAGAAACAGAGAGAAAGAAACAGAGAGAAAGAAACAGAGAGAAACAGAGTGGGGCGGGGGGGGGGGGGGGGAAGAAATGCTGTTAGCTATCATTGCCATATGGCCATAAACACATGGGACCTATGTTCTTTCTGTTCCTGTTGAGTTTATTCTTTCCTGATCTTGGTTCTATGAGTATTGAAGACAGAATTCGGACCAAATTGCAACCTTGTGAGTCTTGAAAGATCACAAGAGTCAGCAATTGAATTCCATGACAGAAATCTGCCAGGAGTTTTGCAAAAGAGGATGAGGGGTTTCCAGCCCTAAAGAGCAATTTTCAGGGTCAAAAGCTTGGCCCAGTCCAGCAGGAGATCAATCAGGCAGTTGAGGTGCCATATCTCACTCACAAGGGAGTGGTTTGTCCATTAGCTATGCCACAACCAGAAGTAAACTTAGTAGGGAGAATAATCGTAGTGACCATTTTAAGGCTGAGTCCTTTCTCCAGGAACCAAGGTGGTAGAAGAGAAAGTGCCGTTGGTATGGGAGTTCTTTGTAGTTCAGATTTCACCCTATCTTTTTAGAAGAGTGAGCCCCAGAACCTGTTTGCTAGCAAATGGAAGGACCAACAATAAACTCAAGAAGGGCATCAGAAGGGAACAGAAGAGGGCAGGTAAGTGACTCAATGGACATAGAGCAAAGCCTGGAGATGAGAAGTTCTGGGTTCAAATCTGATCTCCAACACTTCCTACCTGTTTAATAACTTTACCTTCCATCTCATAGCCAATACTATGTATTAGTTCCAAGACAGAAGAATGGTAAAGCTAGGCAATGAGGATTAAGTGCCTTGCCCAGGGTCAGATAGTTAGGACATGTCAGAGTCCAGATTTGTGACCCTGGACAAGTCATTTAACAACACCTCCTCCCACATTTCCCCTTTACCACTCTTCTGCCTTAGAACCAATACAGAGTATTGATTCTAAGAAAGAAGATAAGGGTTTTTAAAAAAGAGGGCAACAGAAAGAAACAGAGAAAAATACAGACAAGCAGAATGGCCTTGAAAGTAATATGTTTAGAAAAGCTTAATGGAGATGTATGACCGCATACAGTCCTCTTTTTCTGTTATACTTTTTACATGAAAAATTTCTCTTTTGGGGGTATACATTAAATTCAGCTAAATTTTTTTTTATTTTGTAGATGGTCTTTGTTTTTGCATCACAATCATATATGTATAGATATGTGTGTGTGGGTATAGAATTTAGCCACTACTGCCAAATTAATTTCAGTGAACCCATGGTCTCCCTTTTCCTAGTTATACATGCCAGCCCTCTCATAAAGGGTGACCACAGTATGTGCCAGCCCAAAATTAGGGTGTCCTCAATAAGTGCCAAACCAAAAGTAGGGCAGCCACAGTATATGCCAACCCAGGCATGGGAAAGGGTAGCCACATTTGCTTTGGTCCCCTTTTTAGAATTCTGCATCTATCTGGGTTATAAACTCATCTCTGAAAGGATACCAGCCCATCCTCTTTTAGAAATGTGCACCTATCGGGATTGTCTTCTCTTATTACAAAACATTTGAACTAGATACCTGGCTGCATTCGACATACTTTTGCCTTGAATACTACAATAAGCCCTTTTTTCATTTTCTCTATTTGAGTTTTCTTCATTACTGTGGGCCATTTATTGTTCAGTCGTTCCGCTCATATCTGATTCTTTGTGACCCCATGTGAGGTTTTCTTGGCAAAGATAATGGAGCGGTTTGCCCTTTCCTTTTCCAACTCAACTTACAGGTGAGGAAACTGAGGCAAACAGGGTTAAGTGACTTGCCCAGGGTCAATAAGTATCTGAGGCCAGATTTGAACATAGGTTTTCCTGATTTGGGGCCAAACACTCTAGAATTGTGCCATCTAGTTGCCCCATCGAGGGCAAGGACTCAAATATCATTTTTTTTAAACCCTTATCTTCCATCTTGAAGTCAATACTGTGTATTGGCTCCAAGGCAGAAGAGTGGTAAGGGTAGGCAATGGGGGTCAAGTGACTTGCCCAGGGTCATACAGCTGGGAAGTGTCTGAGGCCAGATTTGAACCTACGACCTCCCATCTCTAGGCCTGACTCTCAATCCACTGAGCCACCCAGCTGCCCCCAGGACTCAAATATCTTCATTTTATACACACACACACACACACACACACACACACACACACACACAGAGGATTTGTTAGCTACATGAAGTTCTTAATTGACTGTAAAACTATATTCAGAACTCTAGTTCTGTAGAGAAGTTCACTGCTCAGGGAGGCATTCAGCATCCAGAATATCACATCGGCTTTTTTTTGCTGGCCTAAGACTATAAGGTGAGGCTGTCCAGCCACTTTCCATATCTGGGAGGGTGAGTAATAGAGACCAGATGTCACATGATTTTGAAAATAATTTTTTCACCTCAAGGTCTGAAATAGGCCAAAAATGTATATACATAATAAACATGTAAATACACAAATGTTCAACCCTCCCCTTCCTCCATGAGCCCTACCATGTAGCAAAGAAAAATTGTTAAAGCAAAACCTGCATTTCATTCATTCAACATTTGGTGTCTTTTATTTATTATGATCAATATCAATTTACAATATTACTTTATTGTTATTTTATACAAATATACTTTATATTTTTCTATTTATACATATTATTTCTATAAATTTATATAAAAGCAAAACCTGTGAAAGCAAGAAGAAGAAAGGGTCATGTAAACTCCCTATAAGTTTTTTTTTTAAACCCTTACCTTCTGTCTAGGAGACAATACTATGTATTGGCTCCAAGGCAGAAGAGTGGCAAGGGTAGGCAATAGGGGTCAAGTGACTTGCCCAGGGTCACACAGCTGGGAAGAGTCTGAGGCCAGATTTGAACCTAGGACCTCCTGTCTCTAGGCCTGGTTCTCAATCCACTGAGCCACCCAGCTGCCCCCTCTATAAGTTTTTCTTGACAAAAATAACTACATCTTAAAATCTCTCCTCTATTTCATCCAAAGCAAGGAGGTGCACATTCCTTACTCGCCTTTGTCCTTTAAAAACATCCACTGTTATCCATGCTAGTGGGCTAGCAAGACAGTTTTTGTCTAGACAATAATAAATGTATTTTTTTTTAGTAGAAAAGATTCTGCAAGCCCAAAAGGGGGAGAAGGTTGCTGCTGCTCTCCTGAAGGAGTCTCCCTGTAGCTATTGGTGTATCTGTTCTTTCTGTGTTATGAAAGAAAAAGCTGCTTCTGACCTGTCTTCAAGGGGGATGTTGAGCTGTGGGATTTTTATATAACAAGACCCAGTGATTATGCCTGGCAGCTGTATGAAACACTGCATACCTGTAGTCCCTTCATCTGCTTACCAAAAGGAGAAAAGCCCATTTCCTCATCTTTCCTCAGGGATTCCCAGTTTTCTCTGGGATTCAGTTCTCTGGGTCATTCCATTTACTCAACATTTTGTGTCTTTTCTTTTTATTGTTTATCATTATCAATATCAATTTGTAATATTATTTTATTATTATTATTTTATACATTTTAATATATTTAAATATATTATAATATATTTATGATATAATATAAATATATATTTATATTTTTCTGTTTACTTATATATTATTAATATAAATATATTTTATATGCATACTTTTATCTATTATGTTTTTATATAAATATTATTTCTTTTATTTTCAGATCTATATTCTCTCCTTTTCACTGCCCCTCTCCCCACTGAGAAAGCAAGAAAAATAAAACCTATTATAAACATGTATAATAAAAAAAATTGTTGTCTTTTCAATGTTCCTTTTTATTTACATTATCGTACACCTGGTTAAAAAGGCGAAATTTTCAGACTTGATTTAAGCTTGGTCACTGCTAGACTGAGAAAGAGAACAAGGGCTGTATATGAGGGGCAGAAGCAGCTAGAGGCTTGCAAATCCAAATGGTTCCGGTTTGGCAGCTGTAACCTTGGGCTAGTTTCTCTCATGACCCTCTACCTCTAAGAAGTTGATCTATTCACTAATTTTAAAAACTACGAGTTAAGCCCCAAGAGAATCTAATTGAACACGAATGGCACTCTCAGAGATGGAAGGAAATTCAAAAGTTGTCTAATTCTGTTCACATCCGAAACAGAGACTGACTCTGCGGCTAGAAAGGACAAGATGAGCCTTCTTGACTTCTCTCTTGAAGAAGGTTTCCACTTCATTGAGATTTCCTGCCCCACCAGGGTATTCTGATAAAGGCTATTTACCTCTCACAAAGAACTATATTATCCCACTGGAACAAACCTGATCTTTGCAACTACTGAGACCCAGAAGTGAAGAAGTTCTTTCCAAAATCAGGCAACATCAGCTCCCCATTACTCAAACTCCCAGC
>NC_058134.1:281223976-281255555 GCF_016433145.1 Gracilinanus agilis
TTCACCCATTCTGAATTTATCTTGGTGTAGGGTGTGAGATGTTGATCTAGACCTAATCTCTCCCATATTGTTTTCCAAATTTCCCAGCAGTTTTTGTCAAATAGTGGATTCATGTCCCAAAAGTTGGGCTCTTTGGGTTTATCATACACTGTCTTGCTGATGTCATTTACCCCAAGTCTATTCCACTGATCCTCCTCTCTATCTCTTAGCCAGTACCATATTGTTTTGATGACTGCTGGTTTATAGTATAGTTTAATATCTGGTAGTGCTAGGCCCCCTTCCTTCACATTTTTTTTCATTATTTCCCTTGATATTCTTGATCTTTTGTTATTCCAAATGAAAGGGATCGATGTCTGGGCTTTTTATATGCCCTCAGTTCTGAATCCACAGCCAATTAAAAAGGCATCTCATCACCTTCATTAAGCAGTCAAGAAACAGTCAAAATGTCTGAGCTGGCTCTGAATTGGAAAGGACCCTGACCCCTAAGTTGCTGAAAAAAGAAGGGGGGGGGGGAATGTTTATTTCATAGATTTTTCTTCGCTTGGAGCAACCAGTTCCCTTGCCTCTGTTTTCAAATGTAACTTTCTAATAAAGCTGTACAGGCTCTTAAAGTTTCATTTTTCAAATCAGATAGAAGGATACTTCTGCAGTGGAAAGCAGGTTTCCCATTTCTCATGAAGAGAATAAGAAATGCCGTGTGTAGGAGTGAGAACTTAATTTTATGGTTTGACTGGCTTGGTACCTGCTTTTTCAACTCAACTACCCAGATTGTGAATAGCTATAATTTGGATTTACATTGCCTCTTTCCTCAAGATACAACAATCCATCAGGCATTTATGAAGCACTAGCTATGTGCCAGACCTAGTGCTAGCCACTGGGGTTAAAAGACCAAAAAAAAAAATAAGTTATTGCTTTCAGGGAGTTTACATTCTATTGGTCGGACTCAATAACATACTCCTACTTAGCCTTACTTATAACACCCCACCAATCCATTTATTGAAACTTTTAAATTGATTGGCTGTTCTAGCTACCTAAAGCAGAGGGTCCCAGTTTTTCTTTAAAATTGTGGTCCATAACAATTTGCTCTAAATAAAAAACATCTTCTTACATTAGATTCCAGGGAGCTAGGTGGTGCAATGGCTAGAACATCAGCCCTGGAATCAGGAGCATCTGAGTTCGAATTTGGCCTCAGACACTCACTAGCTCTGAGATCCTGAGAAACTCACTTCACCTCTGTTTGCTATAATCCCCTGGAGAAGGAAATAGCAAACCATACCAGTATCTTTGCCAAGAAAACTCCAAGTAGGGGTATATAAGTGTCATTTTATTCTTAAATAGAAAATTCCCTTTAGGGTAAAGTGTGGTGATAAAAAGATAATTATTGTTTCAATATTTTTCGAAATAGATGAACTTTTGAGCCACATCTCTGACACAGGGCAAGACACTTAAGCCTCTCAATCTCAGTTTCTTCAACTGGAAAATGGAGATAGTAATGTCTATCTTGCCTACTTCGGCAGGCTTTTGTATAGATGGAATAAGAGATATACAAGTTGCTTTATAATCCTTAACTCTATAACTGAAAATTATCGTCATCATTATTAGCATTGCTATCACTAATAATGTCAGACATGGTATGCCGGGAAGATGAGTTCAAGTTCTGCCTTTGACCCATACTGGCGATATGGCTTTGGGCAAGTCTGCATTGGTTGAAGCAGTTTTCTCCTCTGAGAGTTCCTTATTCCATGAACCACAAATCTACTTCCTATACTATTATTAGTAAGAATAGCCAAAATGAGTAAGTTATAAGTATTATATTATATTACACATGACATATATTATATTGTATAAATTATAATATACTATCAGTAATAACCTAAATTAATAAATTGACTAATAACTAAATGATATAAATAGTATAGTATATAAGTATTATAAACAAAATAAATTAGTAATAATAACCTAAAACAAGAAAAAAAAACCTTTCATGATTAAGATTTTAATCTTTTAATCTTTAATTCTCATTGGAATATGCTTCATCTCTTTAAAATCATAGTCTCCCAAAACTTGAAGACAAAGTCTAGACTCTAGAGCAATGATTCCCAAAGTGGGTGCCACCACCCCCTGGTGGGTGCTAAAGCGATCCAGGAGAGTGGTGATGGCCACAGGTGCATTTGGGGGCCGTGAATAACTGTAAGGGAGTGGTGATAGTAAGTGACAGGGGGCGCTAAGTAATATTTTTTCTGGAAAGGGGGTGGTAGGCCAAAAAAGTTTGGGAACCACTGCTCTAGAGCAAAAGAGCTGCAGACCAACTCTGTTTGCAGGAGAGTGAGAAGGGAAGCATGGTAGAGAGAAAGAGGTTTAATTTGGTCAGAGGTTGAAGAGAATCAGTTGTCTAGTCCTAGGCTGAATCCTGTCTGGGTTATGTTTACTTCTGGGACTTCCCTGAGGGTTCACTAGAACTCCTGAGATGTTCTTCAAGGATGGACTACAACCAGAAAATACTCAGCACCACTGAAATTTAAAAAAAAAAAACTAGGCATTTTCTACTGAACACATTTGTGTTTTTTCATTTAGAGTGGAATCTTGGATATTCTTGTCTCTCTCATCTCAAGTGGGAGTTACCCTTCAGAAGAAAGAGGTGTCAAGCAAGCCATCACTTCTTAGAGACAACAGAATGAATATTATTTTTAAGATATTGTATTCCTCTCTTCATTTCTCTGTTTCTTTTTTCTCCCTGTGATAATTGCCTACAAGTGCCCAAACGGTGTCAGGAATTTGCTTGCTTAGCCATCCTTGGCAATATCATAATTAGTACCTGACACCCAATTACTTTGTCACTGTTTGGAATAGAGGGTATGGGATAATATACCTCATCTTTTCCCTATTGTACTCTGCTCAGTTAGGGGGCCTCTAAGAGGAATGTTAACTGGACTGAGGGGACAGCTATTTATCAACAGTGCAGGAACCCTCCATTCCAACCTCATTTGTCCCTTGGAAATGTGAAGGATGTTGATCTTCACATTGGCAGAGGCTGAAATCATAGAAGATATTTCCCAGAATGCTTTTTCCTCACTGCCAGCTCTTGCCTCCCTTAGCACTTCTCAGGGCCAAGACTATGTGTCACATCCTACAGAGACCTTTCCTGATTCCCCCAGGTGTCAGTGATCCTCTAATCACTCTGATTTATTTGGGTTATGTTTTGTGTCATGCATTCCCCTTGCCATTGACAGAGATGTGGACACTGGAGATGGACACTGGCTGGTTAGGGCAGAAATCACTTTGCAATTCTACCCTGAACCCCACCCAGGGAGATACCTTAAAACCAGGACTGATAGGGGGAAGGGAGAAATAGGGGGATTTTCTTGACAAGCTCCCCCTCCCATTTCTAAGCTGAAGCTGAGCAAAAAAGAAAGGAATAAATTTGCCTGCATTGGGAACTCTCGCCATGGAGAGCAAACATGCCAGCATCAGGGCAGCACACAAAGGGGCAGCTGCAGCAACCAGGAGCCATGCCAAGGATTGGGGAAGAGGAAACCATGAAAGAGGCAGCACCAGCAATGAGATCCTAAATACCAGACTCCTAGGCTGGAGCTGTGTGGGTGAACCAAGCAGGTATCAGGATGAAGGCTGTATAGCTAAAACCTGTAAAACCTTCATTCTTTTCCCCTGCTTCCAGCCCCCCTCACTCCCCTAGGCATTCACTATTTGGCCTTTCAGTTTATTTTGCTGTTAAAGTTGCTAACCATTGTAATTGTGATTTGTGTGTGTCTTTGCTCAAACACAGTAGAGAATGCACCAGGTGAAAGAACCCAATTTGCATCCACTGTATTTTGCCAGAGCCTTCTGTCTCTGACTGGAGGCTCAGTCTATAGAAAGAAAATTACTGATTAATCTCTTGCAACTGCCCAGAACAAAATGAGAAACTTGGGTCCAGATCTTTCCAAGCAAACAACTCAGCATTTTATCTGGGAATGGCATTGAGTGTTAAGACCTTGACTGCTCTTGTTCAAATAATTTCCAACAGCCTGGCATGAAATAAAGACCATTCCTCCAGAAAGGAAGAGCCAAGAGAGTAGTTAGATAAAAAGCAAGGCTGGAGAATAGAACAAAGGAAATGGTTGGGGCAAAGTAGCCTGACTCATACAAGGGTGGAAGTAAATTAAAGGAAGTTCTTCATCCTGCTTATCTGAAAGCAAAAGACCACAGCTCTGCATCATGCCACTAATCCTTGATAGATCCATTTTTCACTCATGTGTGAATCTCCATAGAGGAATGTAAGCTCCTTGAAGACAGGAACTGACTGTTAACTCTTTGTGCCAACAGTGCCTAACCCTAACGTGATGTCTTGCACACAGTAGACTTAATAACAAAAACTTAACTGTGTATTATTGATTGCTTCAGCCATAGTGGTACAAAAACCTGTTTGCTAGATAAGTGGATTTTGTCTCACCAACCACACCATAAGCTTGCTAAGTTCAGGGACCACGTTTTCTCCTCAATTCAGTTCAATGTGCACCTACATAGTGGAAGATGCTATATTCAGCTTGAAGAACATAAGGATGAAAACAAAACAGCTACTGACCTCAAGAAATTACATTCTTTTAGTGGAATAGACTTGGAGTAAGTGATGTCAGCAAGACAGTATATGATAAACCCAAAGAGCCCAACTTTTTGGACAAAAATCCACTATTTGACAAAAACTGCTGGGAAAATTGGAAAACAATATGGGAGAGATTAGGTTTAGATCAACATCTCACACCATACACCAAGATAAATTCAGAATGGGTGAAAGACTTAAATATAAAGAAGGAAACTGTAAGTAAATTAGGTGAATACAGAATAGTATACTTGTCAGATCTCCAGGAAAGGAAAGATTTTAAAACCAAACACAAGTTAGAGAAAATTATAAAATGTAACATAAATAATTTTGATTATATTAATTAAAAAGGTTTTGTACAAAGAAAAACAATACAACCAAAATCAGAAGGGAAACAACAAACTGGGAAAAAATCTTTATAACAAAAAATTCTGACAGATGTCTAATTACTCAAATATACAAGGAGCTAAATAAATTGTATAAAAAATCAAGCCATTCCCCAATTAATAAATGGGCAAGGGACATGACTAGGCAATTTTCAGATAAAGAAATCAAAAGCACATGAGAAAGTGTTTTAAATCTCTAATAATTAAAGAAATGCAAATCAAAACAACTCTGAGGTACCACCTCACACCTAGCAGATTGGCTAAAATGATAGCAGGGGAGAGTAATGAATGTTGGAGGGGATGTGGCAAAATTGGGACATTAATGCACTGCTGGTGGAGTTGTGAACTGATCCAACCATTCTGGAGGGCAATTTGGAACTATGCCCAAAGAATGATAAAAGAATGCCTGCCCTTTGATCCAGCCATACCATTGCTGGGATTGTACCCCAAAGAGATCATAGATAAGCAGACTTGCACAAAAATATTTATAGCTGCGCTCTTTGTGGTGGCAAAAAACTGGAAAATGAGGATATGCCCTTCAATTGGGGAATGGCTGAACAAATTGTGGTATATGTTGGTGATGGAATATTATTGTGCTCAAAGGAATAATAAACTGGAGGAATTCCATGTGAACTGGAAAGACCTCCAGGAATTGATGCAGAGTGAAAGGAGCAGAGCCAGAAGAACATTGTATACAGTGACTGATACACTGTGAAAAAATATAGTGTAATGGACTTCTATACTGGCAGCAGTGCAATGACCCAAGACAATTCTGAGGGATTTATGGAAAGGAACTCTACCCACATTCAGAGGAAGAACTACAGGAGTAGAAACACAGAAGAAAAACAACTGCTTGGATACTTGGGTTGATGAGGACATGATTGGGGATGTAGACCTGAAAAGACCACACCCATGTAACTATCAATAATGTGTAAATAAGTCTTGACTGACCACACATAATAAAACCAGTGGAAATGAGAATTAGCTACAGGGGTTGAGGGGGTGAAGGGTAAAGTAAAAACATGAGTTATATAACCATGGAAAATTTTTCTAAAAATAAAAAATTATTAAAAAAAGAAATTACATTCTTGAGAGGAGATATTATAAAATGAAAACATGCCCCCAAAAAAATTTTACCAAAGGTGATATGATAGAAAGGAAAGCACACTGGCTCTAGAGTCAGAGGATCTACCTTGGATACTTACAATGGATAACCTTTGAGTAAGTCACAACCTCCCTGACCCTCAGTTCTTCATCAGTAAAATGGAAGTAGACTAGGTGGTTTCTGAGGACCCTTCTAGGTCTATGATTCTGATTCTGCTTCTGTGATATCCTATTTTCAACAGGGCAGCCAGAGAAAACAGATCCTAACGTGTGACCTGACTTGACCAGACCTACTAGGTAGTAAATGAAGATGTTTCTAAGGTTACCTTGCAGACGGGTACCTCTGTCTTTCCTCTGTCTTCTTATGGATGATGGAGCAGTGCAGAGTACTGTGACTCCTCATCTTCTCTATGGGCATTGTTAGATAGAAAACTCCTCTCTCTCTCTCTCTCTCTCTCTCTCTCTCTCTCTCTCTCTCTCTCTCTCGCGCTCTCTCTCTCCCTCCTTCCTTCCCTCCTCATTGCCATTATCCCTTCAGAAATCATATTTATAATATTTTTAGGATTACTGATAAGGATTCTAATTTCATTACATGGCAATTATTTTTATGTAATTGTATTTTTGTACAAAGCTAGTAATTTCCCCTGATTTTGAGCCCATGAGCATAGATGTGTTTGTTCTATTCTATTCCCTCTAGCTACAGCCCCAGACAGCCAACATTCCAAACATACTGTTTTCTGAATTTCATCAGTTTTTTCATTGTTTATTAATGTTTCCTAATGATTTGAAAGAAAATTCAATCCTGATTGCCATGGTTAATGATGGTGGCTTGGGGCAATCCTGGAAGAAAAAAGGTTTTGCTCTTAAAGATAGAGGAAACTTTTTTGCCCTCTCAATGGAAGTTAAAATTCCCCCCTTCCCTTTTTTCTCCCCATCAACCATAGAATTAAGATAGCTCTCTTGGTAGGGTTGAGGCTAGAATCATAGAGTGATTTCTGCCCCAACCATCCAGTGTTCATCTCCAGTGTCCATATTTCTCTAAAGGAATGGGGAAAATCCCAAATTCTAATGGGACATAGAAAGAATATGGCCCATTATTATCTTAAAAGAAAAATCCTTGATGGAAAGGTAAGTCACACAGTCCTCACTTGGATTGAGGGTCAAGAAACTGATATTGCAGCTATAAACTGGTATCAAAGCAAGTAAGAAATCATTGGTAATCTTGGAGAGAGAAGTTTAGTTGAATAATGAAGTCAGAAATCAGCTTGCAAAGGACTAAGAAGTGAGAGGAGATAAAGAGACAAGGACAGTAGATAGCTTATTCTAGTAGTTTCATTATGAAAGGAGTGAGAAATATAAAACGATAGCTTGCTGGAATCAAGTGATAAGATTGGTTGGTTTGTTTTGGGGTAAGCTAAAAAAAAGAAAAGAAAAAGGAAGAGCTGGGCATGTTTGTAGGCATCAGGAAAGGAATCAGTAGAAATTAAAGATGGGGAGGGAAGTTGAGGATTTTCCAGAGAAGATGGAAGGAGCTCTTTCCATGTAAATTTGGAATGATTGGCTGTGATAATAATAGCATTTATATTGTGCTTTAAAGTTTGAAAAGAATTTTTATGAATGTTGTCTCACATTATAACAACCCTGGAAGGTAAGATAAATTTCTCCCAATGAGGAAATTGATATATTCAAAAGTTAAGTGACTTGCCCAGTCATCGCCAATAAAATTTTGAGGCTATGAACTTTCTCATTCCAAGTTCAGCAGTCTATTCATGGACCACCTAGTTATCTAGGGTATATTTGATGAGATGAAAGGCTACCTCTTCATCAGAGATGGGGACAAAGGAGGAAAGAATCTAGGGTGATGTCAAAGGGTTTTGAGATGTATAGAATGAGAGCGCTATATGCCAATTCAGTCTTATTGGTTAGACTAGAGTATTGTGTTGGACTTTTAGAATGTCAAATTTGGCTCAGCCAAGAATCACTAGAAGAATTCACTTCATAGAAGAAACTCCCCAAACTGAAGCATTAAGAAAAATGAATTATGAACAGCAATGCCCTCAACAAGTAGATGACTATTTATAAAATTTAATTCAGGTAAGAGTGACTGATGGTGGTGGAGCTAGCAAAATGGATATTTTTAAGAATTCCCAGATTACTAGATACTCCATTTTTGGGAAGTGATGGCAAGAGATCCTATGTCACATATCAGGTCATTCACACCACACTGCCCTCTACTTCCCCATACCTTTGAGAGTAAAGCAGATTTTTGTTCAAGCCCTTCCAATTTGTTCCAAGAAACAAAGATGGTTTCTCTGCTTAAAAACTCCACAGAGTAACCTGAGTGCTATCAAAGTCTTCAAAATAACTCAGTGATATTGTTATAAACAAAGGGTCTTCTCAGGTCCCAAGGTGGAGATTATATTCAGTTGACCACCACAAGTATCTAAAAACAGAGTTATTGTGCCTACACAGTCAAATCCCAAGAGCAGGAGATCACTGACTCCCTAAAAATCTAAAGTGCTTCTCCCCAAAGATGCCCGGTCTGACAAGAAACATTCACAAATGGGGGGACTTGAGGTGAACCCCAGGTTTGGGACAAGTACTCTTTGCAAGAATTCAAGACTCCAAAACTTAGCTTAGAGATAAAAAGAGAAATGTATTAATTTGGTGTTCATGTTGAAATGGCTGGGGGGGCAGCGCAGGCACTGCCTCCTAGAGGAGATGGATTCTGGGCTTCTTATACCTTTTAGACAACAGGGGCTACATGACCAGGGTTGAGAGAAAGGAATGAGGTTGGGCAGAAATGGGGGATTTCTGTTATCTGACTGGGGCTAGAGTGATGTTTTGTGTCCTGAAGACACAAGGGGTGAACAGGAATAGTTTAGGGGACAAGTAGATGCCCTAGGCACAACCTGATGGTATCAGAGCCTAACCAGAAGATGTATATCTGTGTCCATCTTGAAATCTAGGGGAGAATCCAAGGGGAATATTTCTCTCAGGAGTCTTCCCTTATTGTGAGTCTCTGATACCCAGAGTCACCTTTTCCTCAGCACTGCAAGAATGCAAGGAAGGAAAGGAATTTCCCTGCTTTCTCTTTGACCTGAAACACTTCTAGAGTTTGGGGTTTCCAAGGGAAACCCAGGGTCCCACGCCACTATAATATTGGGTGCCATAAATTATTGACTGTAGGCCAAGATGGATACAGAAGTGAACTAATTATGAAAAGGCCTTTTTGGCCTTGGGTAACAAAAAAGATTTAATTTCTTTAAGTTTGTAATCAGAGTAGATAAATGCAGAATAAAATATGTTGACTTGCCCAGTATCATTCAGATGATAACTCACAGAGGTAAGGATTTGAACCCAAGCCCTCCACCTCCAAATTCAGTTATTTTTTTCACTATATCACTCTGTCTAAACCAAATTGTTATGTTGGTTGTCCAGTTAAACTAGTCTCCTCAATCATGAAGGACAATTTCCACCTTATCCCCACAGTAGGCCATAGACTCCCTTTGTCCAGTTTTGCAAATATGTCTTGAATTGGCTAAGTAGGCTAAATATATTCTCTTCTTTAATTTAATACTCACAACAAGGCAGGACAGGTATTTTCCCTCAATTTCCAAAAAATTGGGGGTCAGGGAAGTTAAGCTACTTCTCCAAGCTAGTAAATGTCACTCTTTGAATTCTAAGCCCAAGGTTCTTCCACCAGCCCATGCTGCCCATGAATAATAACATTATACTTCTAGAAAGAATAATGTCGACTAAGAATATCAAGGGAAATAATGAAAAAAAATGTGAAGGAAGGGGGCCTAGCAGTACCAGATATTAAACTATACTATAAAGCAGCAGTCATCAAAGCAATATGGTACTAGCTAAGAGACAGAAGGGAGGGTCAATGGAATAGACTTGGGGTAAGTGACGTCAGCAAGACAGTGTATGATAAACCCCAAAAGCCCAACTTTGGGGACAAAAATCCAATATTTGACAAAACTGCTGGGAAATTTGGAAAACAATATGGGAGAGATTAGGTTTAGATCAACATCTCACACCCTACACCAAGATAATTTCAGAATGGGTGAATGACTCGAATATAAAGAAGGAAACTATTAGAAAATTAGGTGAACATAGAATAGTACACCTGTCAGATTTATGGGAAAGGGAAATTTTTAAAACCAAGCAAGAGTTAGAAAAAATTACAAAATGTAAAATAAATAATTTTGATTATATTAAATTTAAAAGTTTTTGTACAAACAAAAACAATGCAACCAAAATCAGAAGGGAAACAACAAACTGGGAAAAAATCTTTATAACAAAAAACTCTGACAGAGGTCTAATTACTCAAATATACAAGGAACTAACTCAATTGTATAAAAAAAAATCAAGCCATTTCCCCAATTGATAAATGGGCAAGGGACATGACTAGGCAATTTTCAGGTAAAGAAATGAAAACTATCAATAAGCACATGAGAAAGTGTTCTAAATCTCTAATAATTAGAGAAATGCAAATCAAAACAACCCTGAGGTATCACCTCACACCTAGCAGATTGGCTAAAATGACAACAAAGGAAAGTAATGAATGTTGGAGGGGATGTGGCAAAATTGGGACATTAATACATTTTTGGTGGAGTTGTGAATTGATCCAACCATTCTGGATGGCAATTTGGAACTACGCCCAAAGAGTACTAAAAGACTGCCTGCCCTTTGATCCAGTCATAACATTGCTGGGTTTGTACCCCAAAGAGATCATAGATAAACAGACTTGCACAAAAATATTTATAGCTGTGCTTTTTGTGGTGGCAAAAAACTGGAAAAGGAGGGTATGCCCTTCAATTGGGGAATGGCTGAACAAATTGTGGTATATGCTGGTGATGGAATATTATTGTACTCAAAGGAATAATAAACTTGAGGAATTCCATGTGAACTGGAAAGACCTCCAGGAATTGATGCAGAGTGAAAGGAGCAGAGCCAGAAGAACATTGTATACAGTGACTGATACACTGTGAAAAAATGTAGTGTAATGGACTTCTATACTGGCAGCAGTGCAATGACACAGGACAGTTCTGAGGGATTTATGAAAAAGAATGCTACCCACATTCAGAGGAAGAACTGCAGGAGTGGAAACGCAGAAGAAAAACAACTGCTTGAACACATGGGTTGAGGCGGACATGATTGGAGATGTAGACTCGAAAAGACCACACCAATTTAACTATCAATAATATGGAAATAGGTCTTGATTGATGACACATGTTAAAACCAGTGGAAATACTCGTTGGGTGAGGGGGTGTGGGGGGTGAAGGAGAAAGTAAGAACATGAATCATGTAACCATGGAAAATTTTTCTAAAAAATAAAGTAATTTTTAAAAAAAGAATAATATCTTTGTTTGAAATATGGGTTTGTTTTGAGAATATGACTCATAGTTTCAAACACTATTGCTTCTTATATTCTTTTTGTCTTTGAAACACACACAGACACCCCAGAAAAATATTTAAGTCAAATTGAAAGCAAAGATGACTCTGGTGTCTCCTACAATGGGATCTTTTTTTAAATTCTTGATGAATAAATGGAAAGTCTGAAATCCATGTTTTAGACAGAGACAGTTCCAATTTAAAGTGTATTCCCTGTAAAATCTAGACATTTTGTGGTTACAATAGGATTCAAATTTCAGATTCTGCCTTATGTGAAAGTGTTGTTTCGAAGTAGGCATCACAGGTGAATAATAATAAACCTGATGGGATTACTGACTCTTTTTAAAATTAACTTTCAGAGCTTTTCTTAAACTAACCTCTTCTCTTTCCTTTCTGGGTGCTAAAAATCAATAGCCTATGTCTTTCATTTTTTTCTTAGGTTGTTAAGTTTGGTCTCTGAATTTTTTAGCGAGTTACTTCTTGTAAGCAGGATAAGTCATTGTAAGAGCAAATCGGATTATTTACTCTGCATTAAATATCCTAATTATGCTTTTATAATGTGGTAACCTTGCCCTGTGATGCCAATTAAAAGTCTTATACTTAAATTAATTGCTTCTAATTATAATTTGACTATTAAAATATTCCTGTTTTCCTTTGTTATTATCATAATCCCCCAAACACCTGGCTGCAATCTAGTCAATTCAAGGAGCTTTGGTGATTAACGGCTACAAATCCTGAGGCAGAGTTTGGTGGGCTGCTTTGTTTTGTTTTGTTTTTCATCATTAAGCATCCTGAATTAATTGAGCTTTTAAAATATCTTTGCTAAAAGCTAGCTTGCTTTGGTATTTCACATTAGATCCTATCACTTCTGCCCTTCTCCATCCCCTAATTAACAGCATACAACTAATACACTGAGAGTATTTTAATGGTGGCACTCTCCATGCCAAACATGGCCTGGCAAAAGCAAATGGAGAAGTTTTTTGAAATTTGTGAATTATAATAATGTTAAGGGCCATCCTCTTACTCGTTTTCTCTAACTTGACTGCCTAGCTCAAAGTATGCTCTACCCCCATCTCCCTTCACTATCTTGGGCTCCTTGTAAATTGGGACTGGTGTTCCCAGGTCTCTTCTAACCCTTCAACTGAATTTGTCTTTAAAAGTAGATTTTAGTGGGCAGCTGGATTTAGGAGGTCCTGGGTTCAAATATGACTTTAGACACTTCCTGACTGTGTGACTCTGGGCAAGTCACTTAATTCCCATTGCCTAGCTCTTATCACTCTCCAAGGTAGATTTTTTAAAAACTAAAATGCATATAATTTTTTTTAACTCTTACTTTCTGTCTTAGAATCAATATTAAAATTTCAGGAGGTGGGAGGGATGAGGGGTGGGATGAGAGGAGGGAGAAAACATGAATCATGGAACCATGGGGAAAATTTCAAAATTTAAATTAAAAAAAAAAAGAATCAATATTAAGTATTGCTTTCAAGGTAAAAGATGGGGAAGGGCTAAGCAATGGGGGTTAAGTGACTTGCCATGGATCACACAGGTAGGAAGTGTCTGAGTTCAAATTTGAACCCAGGACCTCCTAAATCCAGACTTGGCTCTCAATCCACTGAGCCACCTAACTGCCCCTCTTAATAATTACCATGAATAAGATTGCTGTTGTTCGGTTGTGTCCAATTCTTAGTGGCCTCATGGGTGTGTTTTAGGCAAAGATACTGGAGTGGTTTGTCATTTTCTTCTTCAGTTCATTTTGCAGATGAAGAAACTGAGGCAGACTTAAATGATTTTCCCAGGGTCACATAGCTGATAAGTGCCTAAGGTCATATTTGAACTCACATCTTCCCGACTCCAGCATTCTAGCCACTGCACCATCTAGCTGCTATGAGTAGGATTAGCCCTAAAGAAAGATGAGAAAATGTACTTCTCTCTCTTTTCTACAAAAGGTGGGGAGTCTAAAGGTACAGAATATTGCATTTACTGTCCGAATAAAATGGGAAAACTCAGATGCTCTAACATTAAAGAAAATAAGTTTACTTAACAAACCCAGAGAGGATATTTCTCAAAGATGCAGAGTTTATTCAGTTGAACCCAGCTTTCCTTGCTTCACCAAATGCCATGGAAATGTGCTCAAAGAAGGTTGTTGATTCCATGGCAATAGGACATCTCTCAAGTCTGGGGAGAACCAACTATTTGTGACCAGGGCTTTTTCAGAACTCCATAGTTCAGTGGTTCAAGTCTTAGCCCAAGAAAAACTTCTTTATCTTTGTAGGAAATTGAGAGCGAAGGAGGGAAACCTTCCAGGTTTTTTGTTGTTTGTTTGTTTGTTTGTTTTTTATTAGTATTTTCTATCACCAGAGAGCAGGAGGGTAGGATTTATTCAGAAATGAAAGTCATATTTTTTTAAGTAGTAGAAATGTTTTAATTATGTTTTTTAGTTAACTTAGGGCCCTTTGGGGGGTCAGCACCACACCTTCTAGTGTGAAGTCTGACCCAGAAAGAGAGAATGATGGTAACAACTCTGCCACAGGCTTTTAGTATAGTTGGAACTGGGAACGAGGAGAGAATCACCTAATGAGGACCTTGATGGTAGCAATAATAAACTGTTGGTAATAAAATTAACATATACAAATGCCCTGAGACTAGGTAGAAGAGCCTAGGGAAGTATGCAAATTATAAGCAAATATATTTGCCATCCTTCCCCAAATTCCCCAAGAGAAAACTGCTTTGAAGCAATGGGACTCTAGGGAAAAGTCTGTCAACTAAAAATGGAGAAGCAGTCATTTAATCCTGCCTTAAGAGACAGAGGCTAAGATTAAATACTACCTATTTAAACACATAATATGGTTTCTTTTCAGGCTGCTCTAACAGGAAACAGTCTTCTCTTGTATCTTATTTACTGGCCCAATTGGAATCATCGACATCTCTAAAGGAAGGTTTTTGATTCTTTACTACATTCGAGTTACTGAACCTGAAAACTACACACTCAAATTAATTGTGCCCACAATTCTATATTTCTCCTTAATAAAAGGTATAAAATGGTTAGGTGGGACTGGTTCTTGGCTACGATAGCACTATATCATAAACAACTAGATTATCCGTGCTGGAAAGGTACCCTTGCCCATGTCATATCCAATTTAAGGATCTCTCATGTATTCTCAGTCATGTTCTCCTGTAAATTTTCCATGTTGTTTTGATTGTTTTGTGTTCAACAAAGAAGAATGTCTTCCTAAGGTACCTCTGGATCTGATACAAGAAGGCTACTTCTGCCTCCTGCAGTAGAAGACAAGGAGAGTCAGATTCTATGAACTCCACTAGATAATCAATGCAGATTTACTCTAAAGTACTGATCCAAAAATATAAAAATAAAAAAATAAAGTACTGATCCACTTTCTTTCTCCCACTAAAATCAAAGGCAAAGCAGCCATCTCTACACGTGGGTCTTTCTTGTCTCACAGTACAGGGCTGGAAAAGCGTGTGATTAAAGCATGACAGGGTGGCCAACCTCAATGATTTTCCTGGTCATATCCATTTCTGCCACCTTCACTCTCTCGCCATACAAGAGTTCAGACTCCAAAGTTTCATCTCCTGTTCTTTGTTGTTGTTGTCATGTCTAGCTCTTCAGGACCACATGGACCATAGCACACCAATACTATCCATGGGGTTTTCTTGTCAAATATGCCAGAGTGGTTTGCCATTTCCTTCTCCAGCTCATTTTGCAGATGAGGAAACTGAGGCAAACAGAGTTATGGGACTTGCCCAGGATACTTGCACAGCTAGTGCATGTCTGAAGCCAAATGTGAACTCATATCTCCCCACTGAGCCATCTCCCAATAAATGTCCATTGCCTAGACAGAAAAAGAGAATAAGACTTAAAGACTCATTCATGAGCTCTTCCCATTGGAAGAGACCTCCTAATAAATGTCCATTACCTAGACAGAAAGAGAGAATAAGACTTAAAGACTCGTGCATGAGCTCTTAGCACTGGAAGAGACCTCAGCAGTCACCTAGTTCAGGGGTCCATAACCTCTTTTGGAAATCTGGTGAAACATATGGACCACACCCTAGAATCATGTTTTTAAATGAATAAAATAAATACATAAGACTAATAAAGGAAACAAACTATATTTCATTTTTTGAATGTTTTAAAAGTTCGTGGACCTCCAGTCAAGAATTTCTAACCTAGTCTAACTCTCTCATTGTGCAGTTGGGGAAACTGAGTCTAGCAGAAGTGTGTAAGCTAAATCGAAGGAAGGAAGTCCATGGAGTCATAGAAGTAAAGAATTTTAGAACTAGAAGTTTAAAGATGATCAAGCCTGACACTTTCATTTTATAGATAAGGAAAATGAATCCCAGAAAGGTCAAGGATTATCCAGTGTCTTACTATTAGTTGATGGCAGAGCCAGGACTAGAACCTTGGTGTCGTGATTCCTAATTCAGTGTTTTTTGTACATTATTGTACAAAATTCAAAGTTAGCCACTAGTGCAGAGTCAGTCTGAGTGACCCACGTTTAAACCTTGCTTACACTTTAGCTATGTGAGCTATGTGTGCATTCAGCCTGCAGGACTTGGCAGTCTAGAAATATCCTTGAGCCATGGCAGGAGGGGAGGGGTGGGGAGATTGATCATCTCCTCATGATAAGCATGCCAATTAGCATATTTTTGCCCTTATGTAGAAATGGTTTACTCCTGTCTATAAAAGCCACGTGCCATTTGAAATTCAAGCCTGCCATACTCCAACTGTTTGAGCTGTGTTGGTGTACTAATTAAATACTTTCTTCTTCTGAGTTCGCTTCCATAACCAGTGTGAAGCTCAAACCAAGATTTCTTTGAACAATTTTAGTGACTGTAGTTGAGACCCTTTGTTTGCATGACTGTCACGGGCGAGCCTACCGTCCGGTAATGTAGCCAATACTCAGATCTTTGTCCAATGGCAGGCCAGAGTAGACTCTCTCAGCAGTCAGTCAGTTATGAAATAACCAGAAAATTAAATTTCCCACTCAGAAAAGATAAGAAAAAATAGGTCCTGAACCCAAAACTGATTCTCGTTCATTTATGGACAAAGATACAGGAGCAGCACCACGCAAAGGAAAAGGCAGGGGTGAGTAATTTAGTCTTGACCAGACATTAGGTCACCAAAGGACAACACATTCAAGGAATATCAGCGTCATTATGGGATCGGGACAGAGGAAATCTCCTGCCAATTCCGCATTAGGCAAGCTATTATGAGCTTAAAACAGGGGAAGCTACATAACTCAGTGGATGGAGAGCCAGACCTAGAGATAGAAGATCCTGGTTTTAGCTCTAGCCTCAGACAATTCCTACCTGTTTGACCCTGGGCAAGTCATTTAACTCTAATTGTCTAGCCCTTACTGCATTTCCTTCTAATTCTAAGATGGAAGATGAGGTTTTTTTAAAGGTCAGAGTTTAAAAAAAAAAAGCTTAGGACAAGGGAAAACTGTTCATTCAACCAGGAATGTCCAAAACTCAGGAAGTAAAGCTCAGCATGTACTAGACTCAGTGCATGGGTGATTGTGGAAAATAAGTGCAACCAAATAAATATGGGACCTTTGCTTATTGTTAATTGCATATTCTAGAAACCTGACTTGAAGATCTAGAACTTTCACAGATGAGTTTTTGCTACTGTTGGGCAGAACTTTCAAGTCAAGACTACCACACACGTCCATTAAAGCACCAGTCCAAACCAAGAGACTACCACTATAAAATCTGGGTTTCTCACGACCAAAGTCCATTCCACCCTTAAGAATTACTTTTGTAGGGAATAATCAGAGGAGAATTTGTGTGCTAGCCCAGAAATCTGCTCAGCTGGATCCAGAAAATGAGCATGATCAAAGGGCAATTGCTTCAGTTTATTAATCAAAGGCAGACATTCCTGATTAGTTTCATAAATTCTGCCCTTGCTGAAGTGGAAAAACTATTTGTGAACACAGGAGAATTGCATCACCTAAAAGAGAAGGAACTTGAGAAAAAGAAGAAAAGTAAGGTTGCAAAAG
Source organism: Gracilinanus agilis (assembly GCF_016433145.1). Classification (NCBI taxonomy): domain Eukaryota; kingdom Metazoa; phylum Chordata; class Mammalia; order Didelphimorphia; family Didelphidae; genus Gracilinanus; species Gracilinanus agilis. The sequence goes on from NC_058134.1 coordinate 281,241,481, forward strand.
TAAGGTTGAGTGAAAATTTTGACTGTGACCATCAATGGGACCAGAAGGGGATGCCAGTAAGGTTAAGTAGCCCTGGTAGAGACTGTTGATAATGGAACATCCTTTGTTTGCCTTGTGGACACACGGGTGACTTTCTCAGGGCTAAAATTTTCCCCTAACTTTTTCCCAGACTGAAAAACTAAAAGGCTAATAGGCATTTAGGAAGAAAGTGAGATGTCTGTCTTAACTACTGCCACTTAAAGTAGCTATGAGATCTTTAATGTGTTTTCATTCTTGTTTTTGTTGTTGTTCATTCACGTCTTCATAACCCTACTTGGAGTTTTCTTGGCAAAAAATACTGGAGTAGTTTGCCATTTCCTTCTCCAACTCATTTGACATATGAGGAAACTGAGGCAAACAGGGTGAAGTGACTTGCTCAGCATCACATAGCCAGTAAGTGTCTGATGTCAGATTTGAACTCTTCATGACTCCAGACCTGCTCTATCCATTGCACTACCTGGCTGCATTAATTTTTATTAATGTCCAACTCTCCTACCTCATTGTGTGGAAAGGACCTGTTATATAAACTTGAGGCCATTTTCCACTGGGATCCAAATGAGCTAGGTTAGAAAGCAAAGGAATTGATTTGCCTAATTGGGCAATTTTAAAGAAATCTAAAAGGTTTACGGAGCCTCTACTGTCTGATTTGCTTTCCATGTTACAAAATTTACCCATCACTTTATGGGAATGGATCCCCATGGGCATGGGATTCGTGAAGTCAGCCAAACCTGTGCAGATCTGGACTAAAGATGTACTTGTGTATAATAGTATAATACCAGCTGAGAGTCTATGGAACCTTTCTATAAATTCATCAATATTTATGTCTTTCTGGGAATAATAATGCCATGCCAGTCACCTTGCAAGGGTATTGTTGCCAGTGAGTAAACACAAAGACAGTGATGAAGGTCTCCCTGTGTATACCATTTTGTCCAAGCTCTGAGATCCATCAATAATTTTATTATCCAAAGAGACCTCTTGTCCCAATTACAGTTCCTTTTATCACTAACATTCCTCACTATTTGAAGACATATCCTGTTACTGACTTGTGTGCTACCTCTTTTTAGAGTTCCAGTAGACCCTGGTTCATAGTCCCTCTTTGCCTTTACTTGAAAGGGCCAGGTAGACATCTAAGCTAGACTATGTCAAGGTTATTACTAATCTCCCACTATATTCACACCCAGGTTTGTCAAAGACCTACAAAGTATACTCCCATCCTGGGGGTCTGCCTTAATTCAATATGTTGATGACCTACTGCCTGTCTCCACTTCCCAGGGAGTCTATGAGGAAGATACTCTTTTCTTCCTGTGCTGTCTTTCTGAAAAGGGCCACCAAGTCTCCCCTTTAGAGTTTGCCCTTCCCACAGAGTGGTACCAGGGGTATGAACTAGGGCTTTGACAAGGATAGGATCCAGGATATCCTCCAAATGCCAATAGCAAAAACAAAACATCAGGTACATGCCCTGCTGGAGTCAGGGGGATCCTGCCTGTCTTGTGTGGGAAGCCAAGAAGAGAATAGATAAAAATCTGAGACCCCTCTTTTGACACCTCTTATGATCCATACCTTTTCTTATTGGAAAAACATTATAGACTTATTTAAAAGCTTTAAGTCCTTAGCAGACCAGCAACTATTGAGTTAAAAATTTCTCTCCTTGATAATTAAGAAGCCTGAACTCTAAAAAATATAGTCAAGGCTGGACACAGACAAAGATAGAGATAAGACTGAAGCCAGACTTTATCTGACCAGGTCCAGATCTGTAAATCAAGGCAGAACGCAATTAGTAAACATCTCTATGAAATATATTTCTGCTCCCAGAATTAACCCTTACAAATTGGTGGTTGGAATTTGGCCCTTGCCCTTGTATCCATCTCTCTACTTTTAGACTTTAATGGGTTGTGTATGATTTGTAACCCCTTCACAGCTGTGACTCTTTCTTTGTGTTCTTTGTTTGAAACCAGTATAAAATAAAGTCCAAATCCCATAGCTTTAGAGCAACATGGGCTAACCACTAGTCTGGTTGTTCTCATTTTCTTTTTCCTGTCTTAACAATCTGATGCCACCAAATGCCACTCAGGACCCCTACCATATAGAGCAGGCTCTTGCACTGGAAGAATTCACCAAACGTTCTTATAGGACTAAAGAGACTTCTGAATCCTTCACACCTTTAGAGACCTTGAAGGAAGTAGTTAGGCAAGAGAAGCAAGTTCCCATAAATCCTGGATCTGCCCATTTATGATCAGTCTTTTGCTATTATTTTTGTACAAGAATAGGGAGAGATTGTATTGGGAGTCCTTACTCAAAGGATGGGGCCCCATCATAGCCATTGCTGAGTTGGTAAAGAGGACCCAAGGGGCAGCTGGGTAGCTCAGTGGAGTGAGAGTCAGGCCTAGAGACAGGAGGTCCTAGGTTCAAACCCGGCCTCAGCCACTTCCCAGCTGTGTGACTCTGGGCAAGTCACTTGACCCCCATTGCCTACCCTTACCAATCTTCCACCTATGAGACAATACACCGAAGTACAAGGGTTTAAAAATAAATAAATGAATGAATGAATGAATGAATAAATAAATAAATGAATGAATGAATGAATGAATAAATAAATAAAGAGGACCCAACCCCTGTCCATGGCCACTCATTGACCATATGCCTCATAGTGTTGCTGCCATTTTACTCAAGTCTAAGACTCAAGACCTCTCCCACCAACAGGAGGCTGATTTCAGGTAAGTGTTTTGTCTGAGTCTAATTTCTCCATTTAGCACTATAGTACCTTAAATCCAACCATTTTCCTTCCTGAACCTCTGAAAGACTATAAGGTGCCCCACAACCCTGAGGTCATTGAGACCATAGAGAGCCCATGGAGAGCCCATGATCTGACCTCACAGATGTTCCTTAAAGGAGGCCAATCTCACATTGTTCACAAATGGTTCTTCCTTTTATGAAAATGGAGTACAAGTGACTGAAGAAACAGTTGTGCCCCCCAACTGTTGAGTGGGCTGCTCCTACCTTTGTCTGAAAAGTTGATGTGTAGAAGATGGAAGATGGGTGGAAGATTGTTTTCTTAGGGTGGATCTCCATGTGAGCCAACATTAAGTGCTTTACAAAGATCTCATTTTATCTTAGAGCCTCTGATCCCTCTCACTTTCAGAGAAAATGACATCATGAATATAGAGTGGTTTAATGCCCTCCAGAAGAGGTACTCTTTCCAGTCTCTGTACAACAAACTGTGGCAATGTGAAGGAGAATTCAAGTAAACCTCAGGAAGAACAGTCAAGATTTACTGATCTCCTTCCCAACTAAAGCAAACTACTCCTGACCAGCCTCAGCCACAGGCCTAGAGAAAAAGATTAGCAATATCAATACTCCATACCAATCATCCGGAGCCTGGGCTATCTGGTCAGCCACCTCAACAAGGTCAGGAAATGCTGCCAAGATTGGCATAACAACTTTATTAAACACCCCATCATCTACTGTGAGCCTCCAGGTACTATTATTCATCTCCTTCACCAGCCACACAGGGTTATTATAAGGGGAGTTTGTACAGTAAATTGCTCCAGCCTGCTTCATCCCCATTACTAAAGGAAGAGATATCATCACTCTTCTGTGGACTCAGTGTCACTTAAAATTAACTACACAGGATGGCTTAGGCAAATTCAAGGATTCCTATCCAATTCTAACCATGATAACTAGCGTACAAGTTGCCATACGCACTCACACAGTATTTCTTAACACCCATAATATTGATTCCTATAACCCACTCACCCCGATTAGCCACCAGAACAGTGAATCTAAAAAAGTATTTTTCCACCCACCTCCATCTAGGCAGGAAAACCTTTTCCCTTAGTGATCTTCTCCTCCAAACCCAAAAAAAGGCAGGGTACCATTATGTACTCATTGATGTCCCATGATATAATAGCAATCTGGTTGCCAGCAAACAACTAGCTCTTATGTATTTGACTCCCCCTCTTTCCAATCCACCATGACTTGGACATATGGCATCTAGTCCCCCTGTAGCCCAGACTTTGGCCCCTTCCTAAAGGGTCCCTCAACTCTGGACACAAAGAGTTGAATGGCTCAGAACAACGAAATGCAATGAAGGCTTTCAGGGATGCCCTAAGTAAGGCAGAAGAACTCTTACTGTCTCAGATATCACAATACAATTTTACTAACCCAATAGGCTGATGGTCAATCATCTTCTTAAAAGGCACACACACAAAGCTTCCTACAGTGGAAAATATGACTATTCTTCACCTAATATCTCCTACCATCATCTCCAGCAGTCCCATTTGTGCAGGCAGCCATAGGGTTATTCGAATCATGCTCAAATTCATAAGCCATGGTGACCAAGCCTTTAGAGTGGTATGGGAAAGAGCTTCATGGTTAAAAGTCAAATGCAACTCAGGTATGTCTCTACTCATAAAGTAGCAATGACCCATGAGGACAAGGGAGGGAGAGTCAAGAGAGAAAATCAATCCAGTTCACCAAACCTTTCTATTTCAGGAATTTCACCCTTTTCCCTGCTGACACCCTTTTACAGGCCAACTTCAGAAGAAATTCCTAATTATGGGGCCAGTTATACAAAGCTCCTCAATTTAGTAAACTCAGAGAGGAACAAAAAGTGGTCTTCAAGCGGGTGGGGAGGAAGGCTAATTTAATAGGGTCTGCAAAAAAAATCTGTGAACTCCCCAAGATAATGGAACTTTGCAGGCAAGAGACGCACTGAGTTGCCCTCATTAGACTAAGTCTTTACTAACCAATGTTATAATGACCCATTAGGTTGCTGTCAAAATTTCTTTTGAAACCTCCCAAGTTGCTTGATGGTAAAAAAAAAACCCTTTCATCCTCCAAACCCTCTATGGAGGAAATCGAGGGGGTAGAAATAGTGAAAATCCAAGGCTTTCTTACCACCTGTGACAGTTACAAATTCTCATCATCACTTTTTCTCTCATTCTATTCTCTTATAGTCCTGATATTAACAGAATTCAACACATTCTAGGGCACAGGGCACCTTATCCATCTGCAGACTTTACTCTAATCAGTAGTGCCCTTTTGAATAATATACTAAAGCCATCAACTAGCCCTCTGCCTTCAAGGTACAATCCTTTAAAAAGCACATTATCTGTCTTCAATTGCTGAATGTAAAAAATATATATATATGTATGTATATAGATATATATTCTTTTTGCTTATGCTAGCAGTCCAACTTCTTTTTGTAAAGACATTTTATTTTACCAATTATATGTGATAACAAATTTCCACATAAGTCTTCCAAAGTTATATGTTCCAAATTGTCTCCCTCCTCCCTTCCTTCCCCCCCTTCCAAAGTTGGCAAGCAATTTGATCTGTGTATGCATGTACCATCATGCAAAACATATTTCCAAATTGTTCATTTTTATAAGAGAATAATTACATAAAACCAAAAACCCAAATAAACAATTAAAAAAAGAATACGCTTTCATCTGCATTCCAACTCCAACCATTCTTTCTCTGGAAAGAATGCTCTGGAGAGCATTCTTTGTCATAACTCCCTCAGCAATGTCCTGGATCATTGTATTGTTGAGAGTAGCTCAGTCTTTCACAGTTGATCATCGTACAATATTGCTGTTACTGTGTACCATGTTCATATACCACAACTTATTTAGCCACTCTCCAATCAAAGTACAGCTCATTTTCTTTTCAATTCATACTGCTTTAGGACAGCTGGGTAGCTCAGTGGATTGAGAGTCAGGCCTAGAGACGGGAGGTCCTAGGTTCAAATCCAACCTCAGACACTTCCCAGCTGTGTGACCCTGGGCAAGTCACTTGACCACCATTGCCCACCCTTACCACTCTCCCACCTATGAGCCAATACACAGAAGTTAAGGGTTAAAAAAAAAAGATGAAATCAATTCATACTGCTTTAAATAGTAGTATATGATGTATCTACGAGACCATTCGCCCCAAATTTTTACTTCCTTTGGGTATGTGCCTGACTGCGGTACTGTTGAGTCAAAAGATGTGGATAGTTCATTATATTTTAGTATAATTGCAAATTTTTTCCGGAATGATTGGGCCAATACATTTTTTCCACCAATAATGTATGAATGAGCTTGGTTTCCCTCAGTCCTGCTAACATTTTACATTTAAATATTTGTTCATCTTTTGTGGGAGGCCAATAAGAGAAACAAAGTCTTAAATAGATGAACATCTGAGACTCCTCTTTTGACTCCTTTTCAAGATCCACACCTTTTCTTAATAACATTATATGTCCCATTGGAAAGCTTTAAACAAACCAGCAGTTACTGGGTTAACAATTCCTCTACAAGAAAATTAAGATTCATAAACTCTAAGAATATTCCTAAGTCAGCCAATGTCAGAGCTAGACAAAACTTTATCCAGCCAGGTGCAGTACTCCCAATAAAAAATACAAGACTCAATTCATTTATGATATCTATAGAATATAGTTACGATTCTCAGAATTTGCTTACTGATATCCAGGCGGCTAGAATTCGGCCTTGGACCCTGTTCTATCTTTACTTTGAAGCCTCCAAGGATTTTCTTTTGTGTGATTTGTAACCATGAGCTGTAAGTTTTTCTTTGTGTTCTTTGTGTGAAAATATATATAATAAACTCCATGGTCCTGGAGCCAGTGCTGGAAGCATGAAGTAAAAGACATTTCCCTTGTCCTGTCCTTATTTCCTTATCAACTAAACTGTCATCAGATTATCAGAGATGATAAAGAGATCTCCACAATCTTTTCTCTTCTATTGAGTAAAAGGTAAAAAAAATCAGTGTTTTAATTTGCATACTATTATCATTAGTGATTTGAAGCACTCTTTCACATTCTTATTTGTTTTTCTTTTTCTTTTTTTAAACCCTTACTTTTTATCTTAGTAACAACTCTAAGCCAGAAGGGCAAAGACTAGGCAAACAGAGTTGAATGACTTGCCCAGCATCATATAACTAGGAAGTGTCCAAGGCCAGATTTGAACTCAGGTCCTCCCAACTCCAGACCTGGTGCTCTATCCACTGTGCCACCTACCCCAACCTGCTTGTTAATAGCTTGCATCCATTCTCTTGAAAGTTGACTTCATATCCTTTGACTGTTTACTTACTGGGGAATTCTTGTTCTTATATATTTGAAATAGTTCCAATATGTTGGGTAATTGGAGATGTTTGCTATAAACATTTTTAATAATGACTCAGATAATTACTAGTTGTGCAAACCTTAAGAAGGTACAACTTTTCAGCTTCATTTTTCTCATCTTTAAAATGTGGATTATAAGAATAGCATCCATCTCCTAAGATCTTCATGAAGATCAACTGAGATGACATGTTTAAAGTGCTTTACAAACCTTAAGCCATTATAAAAAAGTTAGCTATTAGCATTTATTTTTAATATTTTCCAATTACATGTAAAAACATTTTAACATTCATTTTTAGATACAAAGTCCCAAATTCTCTCCCTTCCCTCCCCTCTCCCCAAGATGGTGAGCAATTTGATATAAGTTTATACGTGTGCAGTCATGCAAAACATATTTCCATATTAGTCATGTTGTGTAAGAAAACACAGACCAAAAAAAAAAAAACCACACACAAAAAAATGGGTAAAAAATGGTGAACTATCATGGATATTGCTGAGCATAACTAAGTCATTCATAGCTGATCATCCTACAATATTACTGTTTTTGTGTATGATGTTCTCCTGGTTCTGCTTACTTAATTTTGCATCAGTTCATGTAAGTCTTTCCAGGCTTTTTCCTGAAAGCATCCTGCTCATAATTTCTTATAGCACAATAGTATTCCATTACAATTACATAACCACAATTTGTTCAGCCATTCCCCAGTTGATGGGCATCCCCTCAATTTCCAAATCTTTGTCACCACAAAAAGAGCTACTATAAATACTTTTATACAAATAAGTCCTTCTCCTTTTTTTAATCTCTTTTGGGATACAAACCTAACAGAGGTATTATTGGGTCAAAGGGTATGCACAGACCTTTTGGGCATAGTTCCAAATTGTTCTCCAGAATGATTGGTTCGGTTTCACAACTCCATGCACCATATTAGCAGTATTTCATATAATCAAATTATCTAATTTTTTATAACATGAATCCTAGGTTGACCACACTTTCTTTTAGCCAAAACAGGGAGTCACCTCTTAAACTTACTGTTTGACCCATTACCATGTTCATTCTCATCCTCCCAAATTCTATGGTAATCTAGAAATATATCTGTATATTTCCTTATAAATTATGAAAACTCTACATCTCTCATTAACTAATCAACTAGTGATGCCTCGACCCTAGTTTACTGAGAATTATTTAATAAACTTGAGGAACTTTTATTTCCATAAAAAGTTGCCCATCTCTCTCTCTGTAACTAAAGCCCTAATCTCTTAGATTTAAATCAGTATTAAAGTTACTGGCTATCCAGTTGACCTACTAGAGCACCCATAATAAGCCAAAGAAACAAATTATTTACAATGTTTAAGCTGTGAGAAAGATCACAACCAGTCACATTTGACCAACACTACAATTTGACTTCTCACTTATATTATAACAGTTTCTCCAATTATTTGTCTCAAGACAGCAACCTCTTCTCAAGAATTCATTCCATTTCTTTTCTTTGACAAAGGTCAAAACAGTTCTCTAAAGAACGAAGTCCTCTTCAGCCTCTTTCTTGTAGCTCACTAATCTTCTTTCTAACCATGACAGAAAACAGTCTATTCACCAATGACTCCTCTTAGAATAGCAATCAAACTTTCACTTCAAGATTCTACAGTCTTTCTTAAAGAGAATTATCTAGAGTCTCTGGGGAAGAGGCCATTGAAGTGAGTTTTCCATTATCTTCTATAATCTCTTCTATCATTTCCTTAGGAATTCTCCCCCTAGTTATAGTTCTGCCAGGTACTTCCTTTCATTCTCTATTTATCATGTGACCTTTTATATTTGGGTCAGGTATCCATTTGGAATTCATTATGGTATATGGTTTTTCCTGAGCCATTTGTAATCTTTAAAGGAGAGAATCAGACTACATAACTTCTAAGGTTTTTTTAAGACCCAGGATTCTATGAACTTTAACTAACTTTTTTAAAAAATGCCTTAAATTTCAGCATATAGCTAAAATAGTATATTTCATTTTCTTGCCTCATAGAGCCTTGACGGTGCTGTTCACAGTAAATTTGCATTTGGGATGCTAATAAGTACTAAAGAGACAATATGATAAAAAGGAAGAGGATTGGTCTCAGAGTCAGAAAGACCCAAAGTCTTGCCTCTAGCACATACAGACTATATGACTCTAGGTAAGTCATTTAATCATTCAGTGCACCAGGCAATTCTCTAATGATATCAATTATAAATGAATTGCTAATCTGCATGTTATACCAGAAACCGATGAAATCACATCACTAGACCAAAAGCAAATAAAACAAAATATCCTGTTACTAACTTCTCACTTGAAATTTTTCAATAATAAATGATTGGTAAAATAATTTTTGCTGTTACTAAAACAAGGAATCAAGATCAAGAACACAGGTAGTTAACCATGATCAGAACCTCTGCTGTGGGTTCCCTAGGACCAGCAAAAAAGCAGAAATGGGTCAACAGAATAGGCTGAGGAGTTTGCTATTCCTAGCTGTGGGGAGCTACCAGTAAACAAAAACCATTGGAAAAACAAGGCTAAACTCAAAGGGTCAGCCTAGGGAATATCGATATGAAAGAAGCTGCCAAGCAGAGACCAAGGCAACAGACAAGCTGAATATAGTCAAAAAGACCTAAGAAGAGCCAGCAAGAATATAATCCAGAGAGCAGAGATCTAAATTATCAACCGAAGAAATTTAGGAGATTAGAGCCTGACAAACCTGGAGACTATGACTGACCCCCATTAAAAAGTATATATTCTTCTGTTGAACATTTAAAAACAAACAAAAAAAAACAGCCTTCCCACCCCAGCACAACTAACCCCTACTCAAGTACATTTGTGACCTTTTCCAAAGTTTCTTGCAGATTGAAAGTAATCTTTCCGTGCGGGGCCAGCTGGGTAGCTCAGTGGATTGAGAGCCAGGCCTAGAGACGGGAGGTCTTAGGTTCAAATCTAACCTCAAACACTTCCCAGATTTGTGACCCTGGGCAAGTCACTTGACCTCCATTGCCTATCCTTACCACTCTTCTGCCTTGGAGCCAGTACACAGTATTGATTCTAAGACGGGAAGGTAAGGGTTTAAAAAAGAAGAAGAAAAGAAAGTAATCCATACCCATCCTGGGAGACTTTTATTAATTTTCTCTCATAGGAGGAATTCATTCAAGCAAATGTAAAAAATTGCTTTTACATGTGATTGGGGAAAAATATTTTTAAATGATATTAGGTTTTTCTAGCAATATGTCCATTCACCATTCACTGACAAAGGTCTTAAAAATCTCTATTTCCATAACTTGTAATAGCATGGAGGAACAAATATAATCTTGAGTGGGATCTACTGTGCTGAAAAGATCTATTCTAGAGTATCTCCCTGGCAACAGGTTAAATCAGTATCCCGAGAACTAGCCTAGCTAGATAAGGAAAGGCACATCAGCAGAAGACTGGCCAGTTGACGCACTTTTTTGGCTCTGACCACCCATAAAGCAAAGACAAATACAAAATGGCCCTCGATTCTATTTGGTTCTTTCCAGTTCTTAGTGAAGTGGTAGATTGGTGAGAAAGGGATCAATAGAAGCCAAGACTTATAGTTTTTAGTCCTTCTATAGCCCTTTAAATTGTCATGAATATATTTAATAAACAATCGTTACTCCAAAGGCAAGACACCCAATTTAAAGTTCATGCACATTTGGTGCTCATCTCAATGGGCCAGAAACAGATGGAGCATTGTGTTTTGCACATTATTTTGGAGCCTATCAATTTGCCTGATGGGATTTCTATCACCTGCACCAGCTGCACAGGTGACCTCCTTGACTTGAGCTTGCCAGGTACAGAATATATGAGGCAGCCCCAAACATGATTTTAAAAAACAATATATGCAAATGTGGTTGTACTTGACATATTTACCTTAATGCCTTTAAAAATAACAGCCTGTACTCTACTTTAACTCATCATTGCACAGTTGTCAAAAACTGGTTCAAAATCTTTGCAAAGGGATCATTTTGTGCCTCACCTTCAAAGAAATAAATTTAAAAGCTTTCATAATCTGGGTAAAGAAATCATGTTTTATTATATAGGGTGTAGTAGCAACTTTGCTGCCTGATGGAAGCTGCCAGTCTAAAAGACCCTCAAAGGAATAAATATAAATTATGGTGAGAAAAGCACTGGATTTGGAATAAGAGGACGTGAGCCTGAATCCCAGCTTTTCCAGTCTGATCTATGTGCTTTTGGGCAAGTCAGTCTAAGTCTAAGTCTCAGTCAACTCTTCTGTAAGATGGAATGATCAAGTTCAGTAATCTCTAAAGTCACTTCCGACTCTGAATCTGAGGATTCTCTATATCAGGGGTCGGCAACGTTGGCTCTCGAGCCATATCTGGCTCCACCTCCCAACCCGTCAGGCCCGGCAGAGCCCCAAGATGTGCCCCAGGGGGCCCTTCAGCCCCTGCCCCATATTCCAGCACCTTCCACCTCCATCCTCCTCCTTCCACAGGCATTTATGGCTCTCACGGTCAAAAAGGTTACCGACCGTTGTTCTATATTCTTCCTGAACCTCCATAATTCCAATAAATAGCTATTATTTTACCTTGGATTTGCTAACTATGGAATTTAAGGTAAATGGGAAGTGGGTAGAGGACAAGAACATGAAGATTTGGTGAGAAGAAGAGTAAATTCAAGAAGAATCCACCTTGAGAAATAGAGGAACAAAAAGTTTTGAAGAGGATTGATCATAAGATTAAAGTGACTGGGGGCAACTAGGTAGCTCTGTCAATAGAGAGTAGGGCCTGAAGATGGGAGGTCCTGAGTTCAAATTGTGTCTTGGATACTTACTAGCTGTTTAATAACTTTGGCCAGTCCCTTAATCCTTATTTCCTAGCCCTTATGCCTTAGAACCAATACTTAGTATTGATTCAAAAACAGAAGGTTAGGAGAGAGAGGGAGAGGGAATAAGTCAAGGGGAAAGAGGGAGAGAGAGAGAGAGAAACAGAGAGAGAGAGAGAGAGAGAGAGAGAGAGAGAGAGAGAGAGAGAGAGAGAAACAGAGAGAGAGAGAGAGAGAAAGAGATGGAGAGAAACAGAGAGAGAGAGAGAGAGAGAGAAAGAGATGGAGAGAAACAGTGACAGACAGAGAGGGAGAGAGAGGAATACATAATATATGTAAAACCATGCTATGCATTTCTCAATTCCTTCTCTGCAGGAAGATAACATCCTCCTTCTTAGGTTCTTTGGTTTTGCTAGTTTCATTATTTCATGCATGTTTTTCTGTGTTTTTCTAAAATCAGCCTATTCATCATTTCTTACAGCATAGTAATATTCTCTCACAATCATATGCTACAACTTGTTTAGCCATTCTCTAACTGATGGGCATCCCCCCAGTTTCCAGTTCTTTGCCACCACAAAAAGAGCTGGCATAAATATTTTAGAATATATAGGTTCTTTTCTTTTTCCCCTGATCACATTGGGAAACAGATCTAATAATGGTATTGCTGAGTCAAAGGGTATGCAGAGTTTTTTATAACTCTTTGGGCATCATTCCAGATTGTTCTCCAAAATGATTGGATCAGTTCACGATTTTACCAACAGTGAACTAATGTCCCCATTTTTCCACACTCCCTCCAACATTTGTCATTTTCTCCTTCTATCTTTTTAGCCAGTCTGATAGCTGTGAAATGTTATCTCTCTCTTCTTTTATTTTTAAATGTTACCATGGTTCCATGATTCTCCCTCCCTTTATCCCTTCCCCCTCCTAGGGTTGACAAGCAATTCCACTGGGTTATGCATAAATATATTCATTTTTGTAAAAGAGCAAACCTTTAAAACCAAAACCCCAAATCACATTCTCATATAAACTAGTGATGAATCACATGTTTTCTTCTGCATTTCTACTCCCACAGTTCTTTTTCTGGATGTAGATGTCGTTCTTTCTCATAATTGTCCTGGATCATTACATTGCTCTTAGTAGCAATGTCCGTTACATTTGATCATCCCACAGTGTTACAGTCTCTGTGTATAATGTTCTCCTGGTTCTGCTTATTTCACTGCACATCAGTTCATGGAGGTCTTTCCAGTTCTTGTAGAAACCCATTGATTCCTTTCAGCACAACAGTATTCCATCACCATCATATACCACAATTTGTCCAGCCATTCCCCAATCAAGGAACATCCCCTCATTTTCCAAATTTTTTGCTACCACAAAGAGCACAGCCATGAATATTTTTGTACAAACAGGTCCTTGCCCAGTTTTTTTTATCTATGAAATGTTACCTCAAAATTGCTTTAATTTGCATTTTTCTAGTCAGTAATCATTGAGTATTTTTTTCATATGATTATACATAGCTGTGTTTTCTTCATTAAAAAATTGCCTGTTCATATCTTTTGACCATTTATCAATTGGGAAATCATTTATATTCTTATAAATTTGGCAAAGTTTCCAATATATTTGAGATGTGAGACCTTTATCAGAGAAACTGTCTATAATTTTGTCCTAATTTTTTGCTTTCCTCCTAATCTTAGCAACAATGGCTTTATTTGTACAAAATCTTTTTAATTTAATGTAAGCAAAAATTATCCATTTTATATCTCATAAGGCTCTCTTTGTTTATTCATAAATTCTTCTTCTAATAGCCTGATAAGTAATGTTTCCTCTTCTTCTAATTTGCTTTGGATCTCCCTTTATGTCTAGGGCATTTATCCATTTTGACCACATCTTGGTAAATGGTTTAAGGTATTGATCTAAACCTACTTTGTGCCAGACTGCTTTCTAGTTTTTAACCAAATGGTGAATTATTATCCGCAGTGCTTAAATCTTTACATTTTTTCAAATATAATCATTTACTACTGTGAATTGTATGTCTACTTTGTTCCCCTGATTTGCCTTTCAATTTTAGCTTTAACTTTGTCTGAGATCATGATTGCTATGTCCACTTTTTTTGC
>NC_058134.1:281264362-281342799 GCF_016433145.1 Gracilinanus agilis
TCCAACCATTCTGGCTGGCAATTTGGAACTATGCTCAAAGGGCTATAAAAGAATGCCTGCCCTTTGATCCAGCCATACCATTGTTGGGTTTGTACCCCAAAGAGATCATAGATAAACAGACTTTTACAAAAATATTTATAGCTGCGCTTTTTGTAGTGGCAAAGAACTGGAAAAGCAGGGTATGCCCTTCAATTGGGGAATGGCTGAACAAATTGTGGTATATGCTGGTGATGGAATACTATTGTGCTCAAAGGAATAATAAACTGGAGGAGTTCCATGCAAACTGGAAAGACCTCCAGGAATTGATGCAGAGCGAAAGGAGCAGAGCCAGAAGAACATTGAACACAGAGACTGATATACTACGGTAAAACCGAATGCAATGGACTTCTGTACCAACAACAATGCAATGACCCAGGACAGTTCTGAGGGATTTATGGTAATGAATGCTACACACATTCAGAGGAAGGACTGCAGGAGAGGAAACATATAAGAAAAACAACTGCTTGAACGCATGGGTTGGAGTGGACATGATTGGGGATGTAGACTCGAAACTACCACACCAATGCAACTATCAACAATTTGGAAATAGGTCTTGATCAAGGACACATGACAAAACCAGTGGAAATGTGCGTTGGCCATGGGTGGGGGGAGTGAGGGGGGTGAAGGGGAAAGCAGGAGCATGAATCTTGTAACCATGTTAAAAATGTATATTAATAAATGTTTTAAAAAATTTTTTTAAAAAGAACAGTAGGATGGAGGTTTCCAGCTAGACTCTGGGTAACATCGATGGGTTGGTGCCTCCAGTCATCTCAGGGAATAATATCATATTTCCCCATTAGGTGAATGATGGACTTAAAGCCTCAGATTCTATAAGAATAACAATTCTCTACCTTACTCATGTAGAAAATTCTAAATTCTTTCTATACTGGAGAGATTCTGGACTAACTCTCCCAACCCAAATTTAGGCTAACAGGTCAGGTCCCCAGAGCACGACTGCTACCTACCCCTTCCCTCAGGATTCTAAGGGGAAACCTGAAGGATTTCCACTTCTAAATAGTGTTATCTTGCCCCCACCCCCAACTGCTATATCTTTGATTGCCAATTAACATTTATTTTTGTAGAGGAATATTTACTGAAAAGATATCTCAAGAACTAAATATGTTTTTCCCTTCCTCATCCTACTCCCACCTGATTTAAAAAAAAAGGGCAGGAGAGGGCAGCTAGGTAGCTCAGTGGATTAAGAGCCAGGCTTGGAGACAGGAGGTTCTGGGTTCAAATATGACTTAGACATTTCCTAGTTGGGTCACTCTAAGCAAGCAAGTATTGGATTCTGCAAAGATTCAAAAATAAGCTTTTGTCTTAAATACCTAAACGACTTATTTAAGTTGAAATATTGTTCATTAAGGTCTTTTTATTTTGTTTGAAAAAAGTATAGGAACCCAATGGGGTCACTCACCCAAATGGCACTGGTTTTTACAGGTTGCATAAAGGTGGCCTAAATTCTAGGAGTCGCTTATGGTGGCCCCCCTTCTAAAATTATAGCTCATTATCTCCCCCCATGTACTTCCCTTGAACAGTCAGCCATAGTTTGCTCTCAGCAAAGATGCTTACTAAATGGCAGAATAAAAATAGCATCTACAAAATATTCTCCCATCCCCAATAAATCTGGGAATGCTCCTCCACCAATCCACACAGGATCTGAGGGAAGGACAGGCACAGACATCAACTGTGATAGGGAAAAACTCACATAGGGAACATCTGTGGCCAACATGACTCAATATTCCTGATCCAACAGAGAAAGGAAATCCTTTCTCTCCTCCAAGTCCTCTGTGTGGTCCAGCTTGATTGCCAGGGCTAGCTTTCACGATAGTCATATCTCTTCTCTGCTCTCAGGAATCAGGAATCATGATCCTTAAAGCAATCTCTCCACTCTGATGGCTCTTGATCTTGGACTTTCAAGACAAATTACATTACATAAAAAATATTGATGTTTTTCTATGTTAGTTGGTCTCTTCAGTCATCAGTTTGATGTTTCCCTTCCTTATTTTGAAACTACTTAATGACCCTTCCTAAAAAAAGACCATTCTAAAAGCATTCCCTTAACCTCTCCTCAGTATAAATTTATGATTTTGTTTTCAAACTTTTTGACAAGGGTTGACTTAGTGGAGAATTAGGAAATAACTTTTTCTTTCTCTTAATAATTATCTGTAGATCCTGGAACTATCCTCCTCAGGACTCAAACCTTCCAATGAATTCCATCTGGTCTGGGATTTTCCCAAGGCAAAAGGATCCTGCTAAAACCAGATCAGTTGCAAGAATACACATTAAAACGGCTTTGAAGCCCTTCTCTGCTTTCTGCTTCCTGTGAGGCTCCTGAGCTCAAGGAGGAGTTAGAAATATTTGCAGTTTGATTGAAGAGCTCAGTGAGGATAGAAAATAAAGAAGGGACTGAGGTTGAGTTTGACTGGGCAAGAGTCTGAAACAACTTATTGAAAATTCTAGAAATTTTGTGGTTCTGATGTCTCTCATGCATTGGATCCAGCTGTCCGAATTAGGAATAAAAAGTACACTGAGAACCGTAAAATATAAACTTCCCAATGAACTTCCTTTGAAAGTACAAAATTTGAAAATGAAGCTTAACTGGAAGACATTCCCCCAAATAATATTCAACAGTTATTTGAAGAACTACCAGCAGTCACAAAAAACTTCACAGAAATAGGAGCTCCTTCCTCCTTCTTGGCTTTGGCATGCCTTGAGTACTTTTCACAAAGGAAAATGTCCCCCACCCAAATCCATTTCCTTTCTGTATTCACAGGCCACACTTTCAGAAATCTATTCTCAACTTATTGTTCAACACTTTGTTTCCAAAGACAATCAATGGCATCACAGGGGGATGTTTGACTTGTGCACGAATTAGATTTAAGTGAAGCCACATTGCATAAAGTTGTCAGCTTCATTGTCTCTTCCAGAGTCAAAGTCCAGTGACAAGGCAAAGGTCAAGATGCCTGGCAATGGCAAAGGATGCAATGGATGACCTTGGAGTCTTCCAAGTCCAACCGAGCTCTAAACGCACCACATATTCAGCCACCTTCTCTCAGCACCTATTTTCATCCACCCATTCACATGCTTGGGATAGACATGCTATCGCCTGCTCAGGGTAGATCTCCTAACTCACTATCAGGTGTGTAGCTGTTGGTTACCCTGGCTCTGGTTTAGCCCATCTGCCAAGGCACAGCCCCTGTGCCTGATACAGCTTCTTGGAGCCACAGGGATGATAAATGGACACCAAAGGTGGATGAACAGCCCTGAAAAGAGCTCAGCAAGCCCCAGCACCAAAGATGCTAGTCTTCCCTGAAAACTCCCTACACAGCTAAGTGTCGTAGTAGAAAAGGTGCTGAGCCTGAAATCAGGAAGATTTATCTCCCTGAGTTCAAATCTGACCTCAGACACTTACTAGCTTTGTGATCCTGGGCAAGTCACTTCATCCTGTTTGCCTGAGTTTCTCATCTTGTTGCCTCAGTTTCTCAACCTGTTTGCCTCAGTTTCTCATCTGTAAAATGAGTTAGAGAAAGAAATGGCAAACCACTCTAGGATCTCTGCCAAGAAAATGAGGTCACAAAGAATTGGACATGACTGAGCAACAACCAAAACATGTAAACTCATGAATTGGAGATCACATAGAGAGAGAGAGATCTCACTTCTCTCACAGACTGGCATATTGTCTTCTAAACTGACCTCAGATATGTCCTCACTGGGCAAATCACTTAACCCCAATTGCTCAGCCTTTATCACTCTTCTGCCTTGGAGCTAATACTTAGGATCATCACTAAGACACAAGGTAAGGTTTAAAAACATACACACACAAGGAACTACTTATAGAGGGGGGGAAATGGCTTTTTCATTTCTAACATGGCCATTTATAGAGCCTTAATATGCACCAAATGAGAGCATTGCTAAGTGAACAGGAAAATGAGAGTCAGGCTTGAGATGGAGGCATTTGGGGTTAGAAATAGCAACAGCAAACCAACTTCCAGTTGTCCCAACCTCTCATTCCAGGTAAAAGACTTTAACCCTTCCTTTACTCAAAGAATTCTCAGTTTTCTGAAAGTTGGGTCTACTTTCCAGTCTTTGGGTTCCATGGGGTCATTCTAAATCACTTCCCTTTTATTATTCAAGCTAAACATGAAGCCAGAGAAGATTGGCCCCTCCTGGGCAAGGAAACTGGGAAGCTCCCTGTAAACCATGTCTCGCCTTCCCAAAACAAGATGGAGCAAATGAGTATAATGAAGCCCAGGTGTTCAACTAATTACCAATTTAAGAATAAATGAAGAAAAGAGAAATATTAATCCTCCATGCAAGTTGTTGTGATATTACAGAATCCATCATAATGAAGCAGTGACCCCACTTTGGGAAGAGGTGAAGCACACAAATGGTACTGCGTTGGCCAAAATGTTAATGAGCTTGTGTGTGGCAGTAGGTAAGCAAAGGATGGCAGGCAGGAGCTAGTGTGATAAGCAAATGATTACCCCAGAAGTCACGTCTTGCGTAATGACTAGGATTCACATCACATATCTTTTCAGTCACAGCACAATTTCTCTAACTCTGTTTATAGTCATCCATGGGATTATTTGACAGCAAGGTGACATTTTGACTTTGGAACAAATTCTTCTCATAGAAAGCACAATTACTCACTGGTCCAGTGACATTCAATTAGACACAGCCATGCCGTATAATTTGGGAGTTTTTTCAGATATACAAATATTGGATGTGTTGTTCATTAAAACATCAGAGTCATCATTCTTAGATGCAGACCTTTCTGGCTAAATGGTTTAGTCAGATGCAGATTGATGAGTTAATTGAAAATTTTTAATTGCCCAATTTTTAACTAGGAAATTTCAAAATTTAAAATAAAGGGGAATCTCTGGAACTGGATATTAATGTCCATGATTTATCCAGTTTTTGCTCTATGGAGGAATTTCCATAAGGACATAAAAGATGTGGCCACAGCATATCTAGACCTATGTAACCGGAAGCCAGAGCTCTGGACCTGGAGTCAAGAAGACCCGAGTTCAAATGCAGCATCTGACATTTACTTTAGGTGTGTGTGACTTTAGGCCAATCAGTTAACCTCCATGAGCCTGAGTTTCCTCATCAGTAAAAGAGGATAACAATACCACCTACCTTGGTTGTTGTGAGGATAAAACAAGACAATATTTGTAAAGTGTTTTCCAAATTTTATATATGATGCTTATATTTATTTATTTATTTTTATACATCATATATTATATATATTTATATATGATCTATATGAATGGAAGCAACTAGATGATTCAGTGAATAGAGCACCAGACCTGGAGTCAGGAGGACCTGGATTCAAATTTGACCAGACACTGCCTAGCTATATGACCCTGGGAAAGTTTATTTGCTAGCCTTTGCCCTTCTGACTCTGAGTTGCTACTAAAACAGAAATTAAGGGAGGGGTTAAGTCTATATTAATCCTAGCTATTATTATATGCCTAGAAAATATGTGGCATGGTACAAATATTTTAAAACTGTAATAAGACTACCTCTCCTGATCATGCCCAAGAACGCCAACAGTGGCAAAACCAGTGGAGCATGAAACATCTTTCCTAAACTCCCTTCCAAGTTATGCCAATTTCCAAAACTGAATCATGTTCCCAAAGCTCAGCCACAAGTCAGTGTGACCCTCCTGACCTCAGGGCATAGCCCCCCTCAGGTTTTTACCAACTAATATTTTGCCTAATTATTTTGCCTTTGTGAAATAGTCAACTTGGAAAGCCTAAAACTGCCATTTTTGGCTAAACCTCGGGGGGAAAAATTGTGTCCACCTGATTCTATGAAAATACATTCTTTCCCCAAACTCTGAAATCAAAGATAAACAGTACCCCCAGTAATAGGGAGCTGGAAGTAGATTTGAGATGTTCCCTTACTGATACATCTTACAGAACTCAAGACAAAATCTACTCCATCTGTTACCCAATTTTAATTGAGTCTCTTTAACTTATGAAGATTATTCAATGACCAGTACTAGGCTTTTAACTGTGTTTTTGCATGGCTAAAGATAAATGGCTCATCATATTTGCAGCTGGAAGGATCATTTGATCCAACAACATCATTTTACAGATGAGGAAACTAGAGCAGAGGAAAGAAGTGACTTACACAAGGCCATACAGGAAACAAGTCGCAGAACTGAGATTCAAGCCCATGAAATCCAACTCAACTCCAACTCCAGTGTTCTTTCCCCTCTTTCAGTGGTCTCCAAAGTGGGTCTTAGCCCCTGGAAGACTGTGGCATAAGCTTAAAGGATCAGTCAATCAGAGGGTGAGAAAATGGGTAACATTCCACCCCCATCCAACTTGTCTCCAACACAACCATACCAATTCTTCATCTATTATTGCTCTATGGTCCCCTCTACCGCTATATGAGCTCTAGACCACTCTCATTCTATACCAACCATTGGCCTTTTAGGGGAATTATAATCAAGTTAGGACTCAACAGCAGCTACGCTGGTGCCATTGGAAAAGTACACAGGCACACTCCCATATCTACCCATCTCCTGCCCCAAGATCACCTCATATCTGCACCTCTCAGAGATTCCCAGAAGACATGATCTAGGTACCAGGGCAGGGGTGGGTGGATAAAATCCCTGCAATCTTCTCCTTCTTTTGGACAGGACAGAGTAAGTTACCCAGACATAGCTGAGTTGCAATCTTCATCACGTTTCATTACATTCTTTTTTCCCAAAAAGAAAAAAAACTACTCCTCATCTGAACATCACCATTTTTTTAAATTAAAAGATACACAAAACACCTGTAAAAGAATAGGTCCTGGTGGTCAGAGAACATAAAAGTCAGTGTAAATCATCACCAAACACCAGAGGCATTAAATATCCAGCTGGATGGAGCCCACGACCCTCCCAAATCCAGATGGAATTAGAAAAATAATTGGGAAATATGTAACAAAATTAATTAATTAATGAAAAGAAATATATAGCTATATATGGTTTTTTAAGTCAATGTGTAGCCCGCAGGGATCCTTATGTACCATTTGGTGGCATCTGTTTTCAATTTGAAACTGACACCATTGGTATATACACAATCCAAAAACTATTATATCTGATTTCAACTCACCAGAAAGTTTTCAACAGAAATCTATTTCTCCTTCTTCACATAGTTCCGCTTACTGGATGGTATCATACCCATTTTCCCATCCATTTTTGCTTATTAAAAGAGAGAGAGGTCTGGGGTAACCATAAGAGTTTAGGAAAGGAAGTGATAGATTTAATTAAACATAGAAAGATATTGAATCCCTATTGAATAAGGCTTTAAATGACAACAGAGGAGTTCAAATTTGACTCAGAAGCAAAAGGGAACCACTGGAGTTTATTGAATAGAGGACTGATCTATTCTTAAAGAAAATCACTTTAGCAGCAGTATGGAGATTAGACTGAATTGGGGAGAGACCTGAGGCAAGCAGGGATGATAATTAGACTGCAATAATCTAGGTGGAAAATGATGAGAACCTGAACTATAAAATGGTGGCTGGATTTGAGAGAGAGGTAAAAACAAGATTTGGTGACTGATTAGATGTGGGGTAGAAGAGAGAGTGAGAAGACCAGGGTGATGCTAAGGTTACAAGCCTAAGAGGCAGAAAAGATGGCAGTGTCTTTGACAGAAATTGGGAACTATGGAAGAGTAGCCGGTTTAGTGGGAAAATGTAATGACTTCATTTGTGGATATATTGAGTTTAAGATGTCTCGGAGACATCCAGTTTGAGATGCCTAGTGGGCCATTGGTAATGTGGTTCCGAAACTCAGATGGAGATGAAGGGGTAGCTATATAAATATGAGAATGATCAGCAGAGATGATCATTAGATTCATGGGAGCTAATGGAGCCACCAAGAGTGGCTAGCAAGAGAAAAGGGCTCTGGGGAGAGATTTGGTCAACATCCATAGTTAAGGAATATGATATGGATGATAACTCATCAAAGAAGGCTGAGGAGCAATCAGAGAGGCAACAGGACAACCAGGAGAGAGTGGGGACAAGGATGTATGAGTACTGTATTCTTTTGTCTGCCTGCATGCAGCTTCTTGTGGGTTATCTATGGAAAATTTTAAATTCCAAATTGATTTTCCCCCATTCCTTCTGGGTAAAGTCCTTCCAACCCTTAGTTTATAAAAGCAAGCTTATTTTTTTTAAGTAAGCTGATTTTAATATTAGTCTGAGCAAAATGTAGTTAGAGAGTGGTCTTTTCTAAAATAAAGTTTAAAAATGTAAATTGAATG
Organism: Gracilinanus agilis; assembly: GCF_016433145.1. Taxonomy (NCBI): domain Eukaryota; kingdom Metazoa; phylum Chordata; class Mammalia; order Didelphimorphia; family Didelphidae; genus Gracilinanus; species Gracilinanus agilis. The sequence goes on from NC_058134.1 coordinate 281,272,669, forward strand.
TGATAATTGAGAGCCAACCGTTAATAAAATTACGACTTTATCACATAAGTACAAATGGTGTGTTCCATCCTAAGCTCAACATTTTGGGAAGGGCATTGATTAAACTGGAGAGTTAAGCCCAGTCAGTAGGCATTTATTTATTTATTAAGTACAAGTACAATCCAAAAAGAAATTCAGGTTCCTTTCCTCAAGGAGCTTACATTCTCATGGAGGAAGATGTCACATAGAGGGGAGCTCAAAGCAGGTGGAGGAGTTGGGAGACAGAGAACCATGCAGGGAATGGGGACAAGGTCCACAGAGTCAGAAACAGAGATAGAAAAGAAATAAAGAATGGCTGACCCAGGCCATTCCTCAAAATGGAGCTTTTGAGAGAAATTATGAGTGAAAGGAACTTCCAGGGTGAGAAAGCACTAAGGAAATTTCTGGGGTGATGGGGGCATCTAAAACATAGGAATGACCTCTAAGAAAGTTAGAATATCCTGGAAAGGAATGAAGGATGGTGGGCCTGGGCCTTTCTTAAAAGTAGAGGTTCCACAGACAGCTAGGTGGCACAGTAGATAGATCACCAGGCCTAGTGTCAGGAGAACCTGGGTTCAAGTCTGGTTTCAGGAAGTCCTAGCTATGTGACCCTAGGCAAGTCACATAACCTGCTATTGCCTAGCCCTTATCTCTCTTCTGCCTTGAAACAAATAAACAGTATTAATTCTCAGATGGAAGGTGAGAGTTAAAAAAAGAAGAAGAAGAAGAAGAAGTATACATAACAAAGAGAATAACCTACCTCAGGAGGTAGTGCCTTCAGTCTCACTAGAGAACCAGCAAAAACTGGCTAACCATCCATAGGATATGTCGTGCAGAAGATTCTCTTATTTGTATGAGATTAAATGGCCCCTGAGATTCTATGATTTTGTTCTCTAATACCTATTATATCTCTAATGTGCTAACGTCCCCTAACATTTATTTGTTCAAAGAAGGAAAGAACTCTTACATTATAAACAGGTTTATGTAATCAAGTTCTGGTTGTGGGATGTTTTCAGATATTTCTAGAGTTTAGCAGTAATGAATATCTAAATCATACACAGGCTGGGAATTTGTAGTCACAACACAAAATGCTGCTAGGAATAACTTGGTAAAAGCAACTCTTTCTGTGATTGACCTTGTAGATTTTAAAATTAATATTCAGTGCCTCCAAAGTATGATATTTATAAGGATTTATTAATATAAATTAGAGAGCTAGAGTAATACACCCCAAAGAGGCTCGCCCCACTAGCACTGCTGACCACACTATCCACATTCAAGAGAGAGAGAGAGAGAGAGAGAGAGAGAGAGAGAGAGAGAGAGAGAGAGGCGGAGCCAACCCAAATTAAATACAGACAGCATCATCACTCATGTATATACGCAAGGCAAAAGGAATTGTGGGTTTGGCAAAAGGGAGTTGGGGTAATATAGTTTCAGGGATTCAAGATCTTCCAACTTTACATTCCCCTCTGTGATCCTTTGGGAGACAAGTCTCCCCAATGGATCATGAAAACATAATCAAATTAAAATTTACAATAATTCGGAGATAAAAGGGAAATAAAAGGGAGAAAAAACAAAATCAATGTTAGGTGCATTGACAAAAAACCATTTAGGGGCCAGTCCCCTTTTTGGCATAAGAGTTTCCATTCAAAATAAATACATTCAACCCCCCCCCCCAATGTTCAAATTCACCATGTCTCAAAGTTCACTCTGGATCTTCTGGTGCAGTGTATGGTCTCTGCGGGCATCTTCATGGAGCCCTCTGGATTCTGGGGGGTAGTCTTCTGTTCTAAATTAGGGTCAAATTCAAATCCAAATTCACAGCAATAGCATAGCCCCCACTGAGGAGAATAACTATACATTCCCCCCTGAAGGGGATACAGGGATACACATAAGAATCACACAGGAATACATGGTCAAGTCATAAGGTATATGAATCATTTATCAAAAACATCAAGGAGTCCAAAGAAATAAAAAAAAGAAAAATAACCTCTGAGGGAAATATAGAATATTAAAAAATGTGAAGAACGAAAAATCCTAGGAAAAAGGAAAAAAATCACAAATCACAACAGGTTCTTGTAGCAATCCATTTCCCATAAGCTTTGCAACAACAATCACTCACTAACCCAATTTAGCAGCCTGGACTACAGTAAGTTGTCAAATAATTGACTCTTTTTCCTTTTTTCTAATTTTTGTACTTAAAGTACATATAATCAATATTAATCCTTTTGATTTTGCAGCAAAATAAGTTTAATATGAATATTTATTTGTTATAATATTAATGTATACTCAAAAAGCCTTAGACAATGGTAACCTGCCAATTATTGGTAAATATTATGGGACTGTGATTAATGATTCTGTCTGATTCCAGGAGAAGGGAACAAAAGAGCCACAAGGTCAAACAGACCACCCAGTCCATATGGGATTGGTGAGAAACTGCACAATGCCTAGTAGCACAAGGTCAAAAAAGACCATATCAATCCAGGTAGGATTGTTGAACTTTTATGCCAGTACTGAAGGACTTGAAACCAGTGTTTGGGATTCAGGGTTGCAGCTTTTCTGACATATGTTAGAGGCCAGACTTCCCTGAGCTTCATCCCTAGTCAACCACCAAAGGTTGGCTATCATCCTGGCTCACTCTATCCCTGAGAAGTGCAGGCAAATCAAACCAGGGAAAGACATTTCCCTTTTCCCATGAAATTTGGTCCTTTTCTTTCTCTTGTAAGTGTGGTAACTTTCTGTAGTCCTGGGTATTAAATTGGGTAATTGCACAATTACTTAAATCACTTTAATTGGGCCTTGATTCAAGGACCTGCTATAGGTTTATTTTTCCTTACATTTTTACACATAAGACTTTGACATTTTGCATTTCATTCACAAGTTAATTTTTCTCTTTTATTTGGATCTTTTTTATTTTTTTATTCTTTTGCCAATTGATTTCATTCAACCCCATAACTCAGGCATTTATCCTTAGCTGATCTGGGTGTTGGACTTAACCCTCTTCAGGGGAGAATGTGTTATTAATTCTCCTCAGGGGATGTGTATGTTTTATAATCAGAATGTCTGTATTATAATCTATAATGTAAAATTTTAATTCTTTTGAAAAAAATTTCAGGGGGAAATGTTTTATTCTCCTCAGAAGGGAATGTATGTTTTATAATCTATAATGTAAAATTTTAATTCTTTTGAGAGTAATTTCAGGATAAGAAATTTGCCATCTCCCCAGAATCCAGACAATCAACCTGTTTGGAGAAGGCACCATATAGATGCCTACAGAAACCTACACTGCATCAAGAAGATCCAGGATAAACTTTGGGGTGCAGTTGATTGAACTATGGGGAGTTGAATGCATTTGCTTTGAATGTTCACTCTTATGCCAAAGGGGACTGCCCCTAATTAATTTTTGTCAATGTGCCTAGCAATCATTGTTCATTGGTTTTGTCCTCTTTTCTTTTTATCCCCAAATTTCTGTGATTTAAAAGTTAGCTATGTTTACAAGAGCTTTTGGGGAGACCAGTCTCCCTCCACTCTTCAGGGGAGAATGTGATATTGGAAATTTGGGAGTCCTTGAACTAATTTTGAGGTCCCGGATCTAAACTTCCTGTGGAAGTTTGGGGGTCTTCAAACTACATTTCCCATGATTCCTTGTGTAATCACATAGGCAGAAAGAGTAATAATGTAGAGAAAAGTATAAAGACTGAGGACTGGATTGGTACTTCCTTTTTTCTGACTTGGGAGCAGGAGCCAGGATGGGAGGAGGAGGCAACAGGGCGTGATTTTCAAACTAACTCTTAACAGGCACATGGCTTTATTTTTCTAATGACTCACAATAAATCCTTTAAACTCATAATATTTTTTAAATCTATTCTTTTATACCCATTTTATTTCTTATAGCCTCCCTGGAATCTATGCTCAGTAGTAGAATCCCTGAGTTAAAGGGTAAGCGCAGCTTAGTAACTTTTCTCACATAATTCTGAATTGATTTTAGTTGCACTAAAAATATATTAGTGTGGGGCAGCTGGGTGGCTCAGTGGATAGAACCAGGCCTGGAGACAGAGGGTCCTGGGTTAAAATCTAGCCTCAGACACTCCCTAGCTATATGATCCTGGGCAAGTCATGTAACTCCAGTTGCCTAGCCCTTACCACTCTTCTGCCTTGGAACCAATACTTGGAAATTTAGAATTTATACTGATTCTAAAACAGAAGATAAAGGTTTTTAAGAAAGGAAGAAGAGAAACAGGCAGTAGGGGCAAGGAAGGAAGGAAGGAAGGAAGGAAGGAAGGAAGGAAGGAAGGAAGGAAGGAAGGAAGGAAGGAAGGAAGACTAAATCACAATCAAATGAAATAATAAATATATTGGTGTGTTTTATTTCCCATGCCTCTTCTGTCAATTTGACGGATGTTGAAAGAAGCAGCCAATAATGATCTGAGGTTTTGAGTCTGGATAATTGGGAAAAAGTGATACTAATTGAGGTCAAATGGCTTGTCAAGAGTCACAGTGCTAGTTAAAGCATGAAATTTGAAAGTAGGCCTTTCTGATACCCAAGTTCAACTTTCATGTTTCTCCCATGGTACAATAAGATGCCAATACTCAAGTGATCTCATCCCCATGGAAGCTTGGAGTTGGGGCAGGGAGGGGGAGGAGAGAAAGAGAGAAATAGGCTAATCTACAGTCTAGGGATGTACTTGAGAGACAAAGAAGTTCAATGACTTACCCAGGATCACAAAGCAGGAATATAACAGAGATGGATTTGAATTCAGGTCTTCCTGTTTCCAAGCACAATACTCTACTGCAACGGTTGGCAACCTTTTTGACCGAGAGAGAGCCAAAAATGCCTGTGGAAGGAGGAAGATGAAGACGGAAGGTTCTGGAATATGGGGCGGGGGCTGAAGGGACCCCTGGGGCACATCCTGGGGCTCTGCCCGGACTGGCCAGTTGGGAGGTAGAGCCAGGCCAACATTGCCAACCCCTGCTCTACTGGGTCATGCAAAGCAAATCTAGTCCCTCTTCTAAATAACAATCCCCTGATGATGATGGATGGTAGTAACAACAAATCATAGTACATGAGGGTAATGGAACATTAAAGCATAGAAGAATGCAACTGAAGCAACAAGGTGGCATGGTGGATAGAAGCCAGGTCAGGAAGACTCATCTTCCTGAGTTCAAATCTGGTCTCAGGCTCTTGGTAGCTGTGTGACCCTGGGCAGGTCATTTTACCTCTGTTTGCTTCATTTCCCTCATCTGTGCAATGAGCTGGAGAAGGAAATGACAAACCATTCCTGTATCTCTGCCAAGAAAACCCCAAATGGCATCACAAAGACTTGACTATGACTGAAATGAAGAATTTAGAGAATCATGGGGAGATTTACATGGACTAATGCAAAGAGTCCAGAACCAAGAGAACAGCATGTATAATGATTATGACAATGTAAATTAAGACAATTCTAAAAGTTATTTGAATTCCTATCAAACACATTATCTAATTTTGTTTGCAGAAGACTGAGGATAAAATACACTTCTGGCCTCTTGAAAATTCTGATGGTTACAACATCTGTTTATTTTGCTTTACTTGTTTTCTTCTATGGACTGATGAGTTTTGGGGAGGTGACAATGCTGTAAAAAAAAAGAAAACATCCATATCTTGATGCCTTACCTTCTGCCCACTCCCATTGCTACCATCCTAGTTCAAGCTCCCAGTCACTTCCTCTCACAGCTTTTGGTTTCTCCCCTTCTAATAAACTTTTCAAATCATTGTCAGATTAATGACATAAAGAACCACTTTAACCCCTGGATGAAAAGCTTTCGATGGTTTCTTTACTCTAACTGCTAATTTTATAATGCATTGAAGCCTGTAAAGTGTTTCGCATACACTTAGATCCTCACAAGAACCCTCTGAGGTACTGACTAGAGGTATTATCCCTACTTTACAGATGAGAATACTGAAGTCTCAGGGAGGTTAAGTGGTTTGCTCAAGGTCACACAGGTAGTACACATCAAAGGCAAAATTTGAACCCAGATCTTCCTGACAGCAAATCCCACACTCTATAAGCTATAAGATTTGCTTATTAAAAATAACAATTGCTAATAATTGTTATAAATACTTATCATTCCTTGCCTATTGGAGAAACATTTTTCATTCATTCAAGAAATATTCAAGTACCTACCTAGAAAAACTGTGCTAAACACCAGAAAAATTGAAAAAGACGGAGATCTTCGATCTCATATTCTAATACAGATATACAGGTATCTTTTCCACATCATGGGGTTAGAGGAATGGTACCCTCTGTGATCTGGAAAATCCAGGTAAAATGTTTTTGGCCCTCCTCTCATACCAGAGAAGAAGTTCAATTTTCTTCTTTTTTTATGAGGTGTTTACAGTATCTTATAAAATTCTGGTTAAGTACATGTAGATCGATGTTAAGACATCTCTATATTTCAAGCCTTTGTGTGTCATATTCTAGCTTTTGCATTCTTTTTGCAAACTTTTATTTTTCACTTATTTTAACTTTTAAAAAGAAATTATATATATTTACGGTATTAAAAGATAAAATATGTTGATATTATACAATATGTACATATATTTTATGCATTTTTTTCTAAAATTTTTCTTCTTCTCTGTCATCTGCTAGCTTTCATAAGACTCAAAAAAATTCCCATTTAATTTCTTATGCCAACCTATGATATATTGAAATCATGATGGGGAAAGTTGCAGTGCAGAAGGGCTACACATATATGCACAGACACAGACAAAGATAATATGTATTGTCCTGGTAGCCCCATGACCCAATGAATGGAATAGTAGGCCTGGTGTCAGGGAAACTGAGTTCAAATCCAGCCTCAGACACTTACTAACCCTGGACAAGTCACTTAATCCCTGTTTACCACAGTTTCTCCATCTATAAAATAGGAATAATAATAGCACCTACCAGAACTATAAGGCTCAAAAGAAATGTTATAGCTTGGCGCAGTGCCTAGCACATAATAAGCACAACATAAATGTTAGCTTTTATTATTGAATGCTACTATCCTTCCAGCATATCTTTTTGTAATATTGTTCCCCAAATACATCATGTGTTTCCTCATCTACATGTCTTTTCTCCTGCCCAAAGTATGGTTCCACTATGCTTACTCCAGCTCTTATGCTGCCCTTTCCATCTATAGATCTCTTACCCATTCTATTTAATTAAATCATCGAATCTTAGAATTGGAAATAACCTGAAAAATTCAAGCTCTGTCCAGTGTTAATCCTGCCTAAAAGGCTGCAGCAAACAGCCATCTACCCTCTGTTTCCACACCAGCAGTGACTAACTACTAGACTGGCCATTCCAATACTGGACAGTTCTAATTGGTAGAAAGTTTTTTTCCCAAATTAGGTTTAGATCAGCATCTTACACCCTACACCAAGACAAATTCAAAATTGGCAAATGACTTAAATATGAAAAGTGAAATCATAAATGTTAGGTGAACATAGAGTAGTATGCCTGTCAGATCTTTGGGAAAGGAAGGACTTTAAGACCAATGTAAAATGACTTTTGATTATATCAAATTAAAAAGGGTTTGTACAAACAAAACCAATGCAACCAAAATTAGAAGGAAAGCAACAAACTGGGGAAACATTTTTAAACAAAACTCTGACAAAGGTTTAATTTCACAAATATATAAGGAACTAAGTCAAATTTACACAAAATAAAGCCATTCCCCAATTGACATATGGTCAAGGGACATGAATAGGCAGTTTTCACATAAGAAATCAAAGCAATCAATAAGCACAAGAAAAAAGTGTTCTAAATCTCTCCTGATTAGAGAAATGCAAATAAAAACAACACCTCACACCTAGCAGACTGGCCAATATGGCAGCCGCAAAGGAAAGTGATAAATGTTGGAGGGGATATGGCAAAACTAGGACACTAATACACTGCTGGTGGAGTTGTGAATTGGTCCGACCATTCTGGAGGGCAATTTGTAATTTTGGGCAAAGGGCTTTAAAAGAATGCTTGCCCTTTTATACAGTCATACAACTGCTGTGTTTGTACCCCAAAGAGATAATAATCCTCATCTGTAAAATGAGCTGGAGAAGGAAATGGCAAACCTACTCTAGAATCTTTGCCAAGAAAACCCCCAAAAAGGATCAGGAAGAATTGAATGTGATTGAAATAACTCAACAACAAAAACTTTGATGAACCAAGTCAATCTAGCACCAGATTATACTGTTTTGTAGAAGTCTCTAATTCCTTGACATAGTTTTATTTTGTTTTTTCAAGTAGATTGTAAGATTAGAGAAAGCATGGCAGATTTAGTGCAGAACTTAGAGTCAAGAAGACCTGAATTCGAATGCTACTAACTATGTGACCATGGGAAAATAATTCAATTTCTTTTAAGTCTCAGTTTACTCATCTATAAAATACTCAGTAGAGTAGTTGTGAGATTCTTAAAGTGAAGTACTTGTTAGCAATTTCAATAGTACCTCTCACGGAGACTACAGATACTGTTTGCTGTTGTTCAGTCATTTTCAGTCATAATTTTACAGATGAGGAAACCGAGGGTTAAATGACTTGCCCAGAGTCATATAGCTAGGAAGTATCTAAAGCCAGATTTGAAACCAGGATCTTCCATCTCTAAGTTAGTTCTTAATCCATTGAGCCACTTAGCTGTCCCATAGCTAAGACTTTCAGAGTTTATTGTTGTTACAATATAGCTGTTACTATGTACAGTGTTCTGATTCTGTTCACTTGGCATCAGTTCATATAAGTCTTCCCAGCCTTTTTCTGAAAGTATCCTGCTCATCTTTTTTATAGCACAATAGTATTCCATCACAATCATATGCACAACTCATTCAGCCATTCCTCAAGTGACAGACAACCCCACAGTTTCCAATTCTTTGCCACCACAAAAGGAGCTGCTACAAATACATTTCTCTTTTTTAAAAAAAATACTTTGAGAATCAGACTTAGTAGTGGTATTGCTGGGTCAAAGGGTATGTTCAGTTTTATAGCCCTTTGAGTATAGTTTCAAATTGTTCTCCAGTTCACAACTCCACCAATAGTGCATGTGTATCCCTTTTTTCTATTTCATCACTCACAGCATTTGTCATTTTCCTTTTCTGTCCTGAGGTGGTATCTCAGAGTTGTTTTAATTTATTTATATTTCTCTAATCAATAGCAATTTAGAACATTTTATATGACTATTGATAGAAACTGTTGATATTTTCCTTTAAACCCTAACTTTCTTAGGAAAAGGGCGGTAAGGGTTATATACAATTGAGGTTAAATGATTTGCCCAGGGTCACACAGCTAGGAAGTCTATGAGGTCACATTTGAACTCAAATCCTCCTAACTCTAAGCCTCCTTCTTTCTCTTCTGAGCAACCAAGCTGCCCCTGGGCAGTTGATTCTTGTAAGAGACTGAGATTAAGCTAAATGTTATATATGAAGAATCTATGAGAATTAACTACCATTTTGTGAAATTTTTTGTTGTTTTTTGAAACTTTGATTTCTTTTGTGTAGCGAGGTTCTTCAACTGAGGAAACCCCCTATGCCTAGGTATACCAGCAACTATTATGCAATTTATAGTCTTGCAGAGCTGCCTGGAATGCTGAGAAGTTCAGTGACTTGCCTGGGATCACATTACATATATCACATATGGGACCTGAACCAAAGTTTGATTCTTTGGTGTTAATTATCCATAATCATGCAATTCTTAAGCATGGTAAGCATTCTTTGCTCAAGAAATATATTACTAATCCATAGTTGTAAGAAAAATAATTTTTCATTTATTTGAACATTTGGATTCAACTGGCAGGTAGTGGGATGGTGAGTGGTACCCATGGAGAGCCATGAGCCAAATAAATTCAACTGTCCAAGAGTTAGAATTGTTGTGCTTGTGTGAGTCCGTGTGTGTGTGTGTGTGTGTGTGTGTGTGTGTGTGTGTGTGTGTGTAATGCTGAAATAAGGTGGGGGGGCAGGCTTTGCTTTCCAATTCTAAGGTGTATTGAAAGAAGGATATGTAATTTAAGCAAGGATACTCCCTTGGAGGTGTTCGTGGCATCTCTCAGCAACTGGAAGATGTGTAGCTTCCCAGGACTCATACTCACATGACTTTGGAACCAACAGAGCTTTTGTGTGAGACAGAGTCTTGTCAAGTCTGGAAAGCCATTGGGAGATTCCTTCAGGGGTCTTTTCTAGATTTAGCCTGACCCCCTAGATGTAGCTGAAGTTTTCTTCAGAGCTAGCTGCATAGTTTTGGGGTTAGGCATTCTGGCAGGCTTCCTGGAGTGCTTAATTAGAGCAAATCTAATGTCAAGATGAGGGGTTGCATAACAGTCACTCAAGGGACCTTTTCTTGACTAATCCTAGATCTTCTTCCTCCACAATAAGGAAATTCAAATCTGTGTAAACATTGATTTAGTTATATATGCCAATCTAGTACCATGTCCTGGAAGAGTAACTTGTAAGTATCAAATAGAAACAAAACTATAAATTAGCAATAGATGCAATTTTTAAAGGTATACCACTAAAGGGAGGATTTTAAGTGACCTTTCATATTTATTCATAAGAGATTTTACTTAATTATACTTAAAAATGAAAACCACATGGAAGAAGTGATACAATCAGTAGAAATAATTTGGATTATTTAGTTAGATTATCTAATTTCTTTATTAGGTAATTAGCTAATCTAGTTGAATAAAGTAGACGAGCCCTTTTTTGGTCCAATAGTGAGAGTTAATTGCTAGAAGAGAGCAGAGAGACACTATGGTAGAGTAGAGGGGCAGTCTTGGAGCCAAGAATTTGTTGTTTTCAGTCATGTCTGATTCTTCGTGACCCCATTTTGGGGTTTTCTTGGCAAAGATCCTGGAATGGTTGGCCATTTCCTTCTCTGGCTCATTTTGCAGATGAGGAAACTAAAGCCAAAAGAATTAAGTGATTTGCCCAAGTCACATAGCTAATAAGTGTCTGAGGCCTGACTCTAGACCCAGAGATCTATCTACTGCACCACCTAGCTACCCCTAGAAACCAGGAAAGTTTGGGTTCAAATTCTGTCTTTGATAGATATTAGCTATGTGACCTTGGACAAATCACTTAGTCATTCTATTTCCCAGGCATCTCTCTAAACTATAAATCGCAGAGTAGTGATAGATTTTCATTGAGAGAAGGAGTTTTCTCACTGGGAGTTCCCAATACCTCTGAAATCACAAGTCCTAACCTCCCAACTCTACCTGTAGTAGTTCCCTTTTGGTAGAGGTTCCCTTTTAAGCCAGAATTCTATAGTCTCCCTTCTAACTTTTGTCACTGGAGGGAGTGATTGGGCATGAAACTTCACATTTTCCACTTCATCAGAGACCCTTTAGGAGAGGATAGTTTTAGGGAAACTGAAAGAATAATCCATTTGGGCGTAAGTCTAGGCACCACCACATAACTGGCTGTGCGCCATTACATAAGTCATTTAGCGGCAATGAGTTTCAGTTCCTACATCTATAAAATGGTACTAATACTTGTACTGGCTATCTCATAGGGTTATTGTGGGAGATAATGAAGGTAAAATGATTTGTAAGTTTTAAAAGACACTCTCAATGGGTCCTGATGTACTCTTTGTGGTCTCGGTTGGATAGCTCCTTAGAACTCTAGAAGAGGTGGGTTCAGCAGTCAGAGAAAAAAAGCCATTGAGCCTTTGGGTGAGTGAGCAAAGTATTTTCGTACTTTAGTACATCATTAGTATTACAGGGTCCATCTTTCAACTCTTCTGCTGACAACTCCTAATTTTTCTTTTTTTTCTCCCCTCAGTAACAATTTTATATTTTCTCCCAACTACATGTAGCAACAATTTTTAACATTTGTTTTCTAACAATCTACAATCCAAATTCTCTCCTTCTGTCTACAACTTCTTCCCTAAGATGGCAAGTTATCTGATGTAGGCTACACGTGCTATCATGTCATACATATTTCTACACTCCTCATGTAGTAAAAGAAGACCTACATCACATAGACGAGAAAAAACTCCTGAAGAAAACTGAGTGAAGAATGTCATGCTTCAATCAGCATTTAGACTCCATCAGTTCCTTCTAAGGTAGTCAATAGTCTTTTTCATCATGAGTCCCTTAGATTTGTTTTGGATCCTCTTGTTGCTGATAATATCTACTAATTTTTCTGCTGGATACTACTGATCTTTCTACACTTACCCAGCAAATCTTTCAGGTGCTGGACCCTTGATCCTTTCCTCTATCTTGGTACAATGTTAATAAGGGCAAACCCTTGATGCTCCCAGGCTATCTTTTTTATTTTTAAACCCTTGCTTTCTGTCTTAGTACCAATTCTAAGATAGAAGGGCAAGGACTAGGCAAAAGGGATTAAGTGACTTGTCCAGGGTCACACAGCTTGGACATGTCTGAGATCAGACTTGGCACTCTATCCACTGTGCCACCTGGTTGCCCCTTTTAGTTATTTTGAAAGCACTATTTAAATCCCAGTTGGTACATACCTATTCAGAAATACAAAAGGCATAGCCATCCAATGCAAATGCTGATTCATTTTCCCCTGCATGTTGCTCAGTGACTCAGAGATTATGTAAAGTGACTAATGTGAGAGGTCTAAGTCTGTCCATTCTTCACTGCAAAAATGCTTTACAAACTCAATTTATTTCCCCATATTTTAAAAAATACACAACCAAAAGAATTATGACTGAGAGCTATAAAGGGGCTTTAGAGGTAATCTTGTCTAATTTATACATTTTACATTTGAGAAAACTGAGACCATGAGATGGGAAATGATTTGCTTAAGGACATGTAGGCAGTTAGCACCAGAGTCAGGATTAATTCTAGTTTTTTGACCATTTTTTCTTTCATTGGAAACACATGAAAACTGGAGAATTTGATGACTGGTGAGAATTAAGTACTCGCCTAAAATGACTACAATTTTTTTAAACCCTTACCTTCCATCTTGTGTATTGGCTCCAAGGCAGAAGAGTGGTAAGGGTAGGCAATGGGGGTCAAGTGACTTGCCCAGGGTCACAAATGACTACAATTTTATGAAATTCACCAAAGCTCATTCCCCTTGTCTAAGTAGAAGACAGATCATTTCCTGGAGATTCTATTTCTCTAAATAATTGAAGATAGAGTATATGGTCACTTCTAGGTTTAAAATTTCACCTGGATGACTGTTACTGATGCAGTTGGGGGTCACTAAGAGAGCAGGTGGATATGATCCTGACCATGCACTCTGGAAATGGAGGCTGAATCCATTTCTTAAAGAACATTCTTTTTATTTCAAAAGTGGGGCAAAACATAGCTCTAGGCTCTCTGGTAGAGAACACATCCTTTATCAAAAGCTCTAAATGGAATTGTGAAGTAAGCAAAATTGACTTTAGCTGGCCCTGATTTTCCTTTTTTTTTTTTAAGAAAAAAATTTTAAATTTTTCTTCATTTTTCTCTTTCTTGCTTTTTATTTCTCTTTTTAGTAATTCATTCTCCCATATCCCCTTGCTCCACAACTGTCAAGGATCCTCCTGCTTTTTTGATCTACTACTTCTCAAAACTTGATACCAGAAGAGGGTAACCCACAGTAAGAAATGCATGACTAGCAAGGCTTAATGTTACTGCTTCTAGGAGCATTTAATATTGTTAGTGGTCTTCAAAAATAAAGGACAAATGGCAACATTTTTTTTTGCAGCTTGTAATTACATTAGCTCCTTTGACTGCTACATCATACTACTGATTCATGCAGAGTCAACATTATACTAAATCTCATGAGTCTTCTTCACATGATCTGCTTGAGGCAGAGTTGCAAAAAGTTGTCAGCCTTACTCTATCTTCTATACATTCAAGTCCAGTGGTAAGACAAAAGTCAGGATGACTGGCAATGGCCTGGGATGCAATGCATGACCTTGGCATCTTCAATATCTGAACAAGCTCTAAGTGCTCTATAGTGCCTACTTCAATCACTTTCATGGCCATTGGAACAAACTGTTTTCTTCCACTCATTCTGCCACAGGAAAGCTTTACATGCTTGGGGTAGACATCCCTCCCCAACCCCTGAACTCAGTGCTAGAGAGCTTGCAGTTCTATCATCATGTGCCTACACCTGAAGTATTGTGCCTAATTGAATACTGAATATTTGCTGGAATATATACCAGGAGAGAGTGACCAGGGTAGTGAGGAAAAGCCTAACCATGGCACATGAGCAATGGGCCAAAGTAGTGGGGATTTTAGGCTAGAGAAGAAACGAACCTAAAGGGAAATGAGAGTGACCCTTAGATGTTTGGAGGAAAGGAAGAAGGAGGAGGAGGAGGAAGAAGGAGGAGGAGCAGAAGGAAGAAGGAGAAGGAAGAAGGAGAAGGAAGAAGAAGGAGGAGGAGGAGGAGGAGGAGGAGGAGGAGGAAGAAGAAGAAGAAGAAGAAGAAGAAGAAGAAGAAGAAGAAGAAGAAGAAGAAGAAGAAGAAGAAGAAGAAGAAGAAGAAGAAGAAGAAGAAGAAGAAGAAGAAGAAGAAGGACTTTTCCCGAGTAGTCTCAGAGAGTAGAACCAGGAGCCATGAATAGGAACAGAAAAGAGGCAAACTTGGGTATAATGTAAAGGAAAAAACTTTTTTTTATTTTTATTTATTTTTTAATTTTAAAAAAATTTTTTTAATTTAGAATATTTTCCATGGTTACATGATTCATGATTTCCCCACCCTCTTCCTTCCCCTCCTCCTAGAGCTGGATTTTACATGATTCATTGTTCAAAACCTATTTCCATGATATTCATATTTGCAATAGAGTGAACTTTTAACCCCAAAACCCCAATCATATTCCCATCAAACCATGTGATCAATCCTAAGTTTTTCTTCTGCGTTTCTGTTCCTACAGTTCTTTCTCTGGATGTAGATAGCATTCTTTCTCACAAGTTCCTCTGAATTGTCCGGGATCATTGCATTGCTGATAGAAGAAAAATCAGTTACATTGGATTGTGCAAAAGTTCTCCTGGTTCTGCTCCTTTCACTCTGTATCAATTCCTGGAGGTCTTTCCGCTTCACATGGAACTCCTCCATTTCTAGGGCACAATAGTATTCCATCACCATCAAATACCACAATTTGTTCAGCCATTCCCCAATCAATGGACACCCCCTCATTTTCCAACTTTTTGCCACCACAAAGAGCATGACTATAAATATTTTTACAAGTATTTTTCGAGACAAAAAGGGTTAATACTTGTACAAAAATATTTATAGTCATGCTCTTTGTGGTGACTGAACAAATTGTGGTAAACTGCCCCCCACCCCCATAAAATTTTTAGTTTTCCTGACAATGTTTCGAAAACATTGAGAAAAGTTTATCTATAGCCTGGGAAACATGCCAACTCTAGGAAGAGGGGCAAGATAAGAAGGAACAGCAAGTTTTGATTGTATCTTCGCTGTCCTAGGCTGAAAATTCCACGATAGCCATAGGTTTTTTTTTTTTATCATGGAAGTCCTTAGGGGTATGAAATGATGAAAATCACATGCTTATGATTTGAAACATCACAGTGTCCCCTTCTTTGGGATTAGGCAGAGGGAAGGAGGAGAATCTTGCATCAATATTATTATAAAAGTCGGTGCTTACATGTAGAGAGGATATTTTTTGCCCCAAGCAAGCAGCTTGTGTGGATAGAATCCTTTTTCTTTTCCTTCCCTTCCCCTTTCCTCCCCCACCCCCCACCCCTTCCCCACTGTCCACTGTTTTCTCCAAATAAAG
Source organism: Gracilinanus agilis (assembly GCF_016433145.1). Classification (NCBI taxonomy): domain Eukaryota; kingdom Metazoa; phylum Chordata; class Mammalia; order Didelphimorphia; family Didelphidae; genus Gracilinanus; species Gracilinanus agilis. Next base: position 281,288,380 of record NC_058134.1, read on the forward strand.
CTGCCTTTTCTCTGCTGGTATCTTATCTAAGTCTCCTGTCTTCTCATTAGAGTGATTTCTGGGGGTGCAAGCTCCCCCCAAATTCCACTCCACACACCATCAACTTCAACTACTGACTTGTCGACTTGAGAAAGTCTCATAACTCTCAAGATGGCAGTCAAACTCTATCAAAAAGAGTTTTATAATGTTTCTTCACAAGGTGAGTTAAATTTAGTTCTCCTAGGAAATCATTTATCTTAGTCCATTTTTCTGTCTCTCACACAGTATTTCTCAGGAGGAAAAAAGTTATCTTAGTCTTTTATCTGTGTGCTATCTCTCTCCAGTTATGACAGTTAACATTCTCTCTGGTAAGACAGTTAAACTGCCATTTTCTCGGAATTTATAGGAAATTAACACAATGCTTCTCTTCAGTCACCCGCCACTACCTGTGTAACCCAATGTCTGCGTATGTTATATTTTCTTTATCTTGTCCTACCCTCCTTAAGTTTTCCAGCGTTCTGAAACTCATGGGAACATTCCTCAAGTTTGCAATTTCTAAGTTGAGTCAGAATTTAGACATGACCAAGGCCTTCTAGACTGAAACGTTTGGAACAAGGAGTCAAGATTGTAGCTATAAGTTTTAGGACGTTCCCCATAAGGAACCTAACCTCTTTTAACATTTGAATACTGTTAGAGCTATTAAGAAAAGGGGGGGGGGAGTAAGGAGGGATAGGTTGGCCACACTAGAAAAGAATGAATTAAAGGTGTATATTTATATATAATATATAAAGCTGCTTGGGGAGGAGGATTTCTCTACTCTTCATAAGAAGAGACTGGTTGGTTCCTGTCTTCTGAAGGGCACCTAACTTCCACTAATTTTCTAAAGGAAGTTGCCAATCTATGATTACTATTACTAACTAATATATGCTGGAGGATAATGCATGATTTTAACCCACACAATCCTATCAATTTTCACTTCAGAATTGCATTATTCTCCCTCTTCAGGGTCCTCTTTATCAAAGAGCTGAAGCATAAAATCAGATTCAGCCCCACCCCCTTAGACTGAGCTACCACTTGAGGAACTTTTTGCTTTCTCAAAAGCATCATTTTGGGAACCCCCTGATCAGAATAGGGTTTTTGAACTACAACATGCATATTCTCTGCAGATCTCCGAATCAGAACAATGAAACAGAGAATCAAACAAGGAATAAGTAAAAGAACACAAACAATAATAATTGTGGTTGCAGCTATCTGTGTCCAATATCCATTGAACATTGAGTCCCACCACTCAGTCCATGTCCAAGTTTCTCTACAGTGCTTCCAAGAGAGTATTTAACTCTCTAAGTGCCCTTGTGACAGGATTAGGTATATATGTACAGCAAGATCTTCCTATCATAACACAAACTTCCACTTCCTTTGCCAGGGACATGTCTAAGACAACTCTATTATCCCATGTCATCTGACTGCTTGCATCCGGTTGCTGAGCTAAACCTATAATTGCATCCTTAGTATAGTTTATAAATCTCTGTTGGTTGTAGTAAATGTAATTAATCCAGTCCACATTCTTACCTACCACAGAACATAGAATAGGTCAGATCTATGGGAAGGAATTTAAGACCAAGCAGGAGATAAAGAACACTACAAAATGTAAAATGAATAATTTTGATTATATTAAATTTAAAACTTTCTGTACAAACAACACTGATGCAACCAAAATTAGAAGGGAAACAACAAATTGGGGGAAAATTTTTTTTTTTTTATTTTATTTTAAACCCTTAACTTCTGTGTATTGACTTTATAGGTGGAAGATTGGTAAGGGTAGGCAATGGGGGTCAAGTGACTTGCCCAGGGTCACACAGCTGGGAAGTGGCTGAGGCCGGATTTGAACCTAGGACCTCCCGTCTCTAGGCCTGGCTCTCAATCCACTGAGCTACCCAGCTGCCCGGGAAAATTTTTATAACAAAAACCTCTGACAAAGGTCTCATTTCTCAAATTTATAAGGACCTAAGTCAATTGTACAAAAAATCAAGCAATTCCCCAATTGAAAAATGGTCAAGGGACATGAATAGGCAATTTTCAGATAAAGAAATCAAAACTATTAATAAGCACATGAACAAATCATGGTATATGATGGTGCTGGAATATTATTGTACAGTAAGGAAGGATGATCTGGAGGCTTTCTATGTGAATTGGGAGAACCTCAATGAACTGATGCAGAGTGAAATGAACAGAACCAGAAGAATATCGTACACAGAAAGTAAAACATTGTGGAAAAATCCAACATAATGGACTTTGCTACTAGTAACAATGCAACAAACCAGGACACTCCTGAAGGACTTACGAGAAAGAAATGTTCACTATGTTGAGAGAAAGAACTATGGGAGTAGAAATGCAAAAGAACATCCGACATCACTTACACACACATATATATGGGTATGTAATTTGGGGTTTAGGCTTTAAAAGATCATTCTATAACAAAAATAAATAATATGGAAATAGGTATCAAGTGATAACATTTGTACAGCCCAGGGGAGTTGTTTTGTCAGCTCTGGGAAGGGAGAAAGAAGAGGGGAGGGGGAAAAATGAATCATGGAAACATGGAAAAATATTTTAAAATTAAAATTTTTTAAAATTTTAATAGTTACCCACCAGAAAAGAGACTCCACACCAGCAACTATCTGATTTCTAGCCTTTAATTTATACAGGACTCCCCTGTGTACCCCAATAATATCAAGTACACTGAAGGATCAATCAAGCCCTGTGAGGCATCTCTCTTTTGTCTTGTCTTGCCTTCTTTCTGGATCTGATTCAGATATACTACAGTAAAGGGAATGGCCAATTTCACTAGAGGACATGTGCCAGTCCAATTTACCAAGGCCTTTCTCAGTGTAGTTTCTCCACAGGACCACCAGAGATCTGTCGCCCGTGTGCTCAGGTTAGCTCATTCAGACATATCTGTCAAATCCTATATGCGTGATCACCCCAGCTGTTGTGGACCAGAGACACCTCCAGAGTCCCTGCCTGCCTCACTAAAAGCATTCTCTTAGTTCCCAGAGTCGTGGGAGGGTAAAGGGATGAAAGTGTGCCCCAATGCTTGGGGTCAGCTCCCTAAAGAGATTAACCATGCCCTTGCATTCAGTCTCATACCCATCTAGGTCCATGGAAACGGAGCCATATGAGTTCTAGGCCCTCTGCTCATGCAGATGTAATAATTCAATCTTCCTCAGTTACTAGCAGCCTATCTGGCCCATTCCCACCAGGCATTAGTGCCAGTATATCCTGTTTCTGTCTCAATGACTCGTCTTAAGTCCTCAGCAGTTGACACATCAGGTTCAACCCAGAGACTTCCCAGAAAAAGTCATAGGCCAAGTACTCTCTAATTCTGTCATTTTGCAGCTTAGGCTTCCTCCCGTTTCTGGGGTCAGTCATGTCCATAACTGGCAATCCCAAAATCATAGCAGCCTGCCCATTCTTCTCTAAAGTTTGTGATGGGCAAGAACAGGATCAAATCATGATTATTAATGGGCTGGTGGAATGGAAAGGCATTTTTCCATTCTGAGTCTTTGGGGTGAGCTGTCCGACCTCTTGGCTCAGCCGACCACCACTGGGCACAAGGCCTGCCATGTTGAATCGCGGGGCAAAGATATTTAGGCAGGTTTCGGAGAGATCCCAGATTTGTCAGATCCTTACACTGTGGTTTATCTAAAAGGAGGCATAAATCTAACTGCAACGCCAGATGTCCCTTCCCTAGGAGCTCATATCTTTTGTTTGCCTCTCTTGGGGCTGCCTCTGGCTCTCCTTTTGTTTTGGTTCATCACAAGGGCAGTGCCTATCCTAACACTAAAAAGCCGCTGAACAACAGCAATTCCCTGACCCTACCCCCCACCTCCGCCCCCATCTGTACATAAAGTCAAAGGGTTCTGCTATTAACAGGAAAATCTGTGCCATCGCTTCCTTCTGGCATCACCCACTCCCAGCCTCACCAGGTTGGGTCTGAGATAGCCACAGCTTAAATTTGGCCTACTGCCCAGCCGCCATAACCTTTCCTCTTGCTCGATTCTTGGCAGGGAGGGGGAAGCTTTATTTGGTTTCCCCAGAGACAAGTCTATTGCGCCTCGGAATTGTTTTCTACCCTGAAAATTGCCCGGAATCGCAATTTTCCAAGTTTCCAACAAGATCCCTGCTCTGATTAGCTAAACATACTTGCTGGATCCCTAATCCAGGCGCTCGAGGCAGAAGGGGTTCCCATCCCAGACCCGAAGGCCTCAGATCCCACATACTCATATCTGAGAAGAACAGAAGAGTCGGGAGGCCCTTTTCTCGGGGTTTTACTGCAGACTTATCTGAAAGGCACTTCTTCAGCCGGGGTGCTCGACTTCTTTAGCCTGGGGACCTTCTGACCCCGATTCCCTTCACTCAAAGGGCTCTTTCTTTTTTTTTTTTTTAAACCCTTAACTTCTGTGTATTGGCTCCTAGGTGGAAGAGTGGTAAGGGTGGGCAATGGGGGTCAAGTGACTTGCCCAGGGTCACACAGCTGGGAAGTGGCTGAGGCCGGGTTTGAACCCAGGACCTCCCATCTCTAGGCCTGACTCTCAATCTGCTGAGCTACCCAGCTGCCCCCGAAGTGCCCTCTTTCAAGTCACACACATGCACAAGCACTACATGGCTTTCTACTCTGCTGCTTTTCTCTGACCTTCATTCACACACACTTGGGGAGAGAAATGCACCTCCCTTCTTCCAAGGGTTCCGGTTAATACCCATGCAGAATGAATGGTCTGTACCTCAGAAGCATTGGGGCACACTTTCATCCCTTTACCCTCCCACAACTCTGGGAACTTAGAGAATGCTCTTAGCGAGGCAGGTAGGGACTCTGGAAGTGAGCAAGACCCTGCTCCCACTCAGCCGGGGAGGCTTTGTTGCCTTTTAGGTTAGGAAAGTTACACACAATGAATCAGGAGATAGTTTGTATCAAGGGTAAGCCCTACTTGTCTATGGGGAAAACCTAAGTCTTCAAAGTTGGATTGCTACCACCCAAATCCACCCTTCTCCCAAAACCCACAGGAAATTAGGAAAGGAAATGGGGAATGGAATAGAGAAGGTATGGGAGATCCAGAGGAATTAGCTAAGCTACAAAATCTCAAGAGAAAAGGCACAGATTCAAGGCCAGGTTTCAGCCCAAAGACCGAGCTCAGTTGACCCTTCTGCTCTGACGGAGCCTCCCGGATCAACTGCCTCTAGTCAGGGTTCTAAATCCTCTCAACTGCCAGAAATCCTGCAGTTAGCCTTTTGCAGGGTTGATTGCACCTCTGCACTACACGTCATGACGTTGACGTATCACATGACGCACGATGTCATGCGTAAACTGTTAGTTACTGTGCCGCGGTTCATCTGTCAGTGCTCACAGTGCCGCTCCTGTAACAGTGCCTGAAAAAAAATTGACTTTATGGCTCCTGCAGAAAAAGCCATATCTGGCCCTCAAAAGAGTCAGATATAGCTCAAGAGCCATACGTTGCCGACCCCTGTCAAAGAGCATTAGATGAGCTCTTACAGCAAGCCCAAAAGGTATTTGTGAAAGAGGAGCTACAGTGAAAAGGGCAGATTAGGAATGGCATGCTCAGTGGTCTCTAACAGTGGAATCCCCCTAGCATAAAAATACAAAAATGGAGCCAGAGAAAAGGATGCAAAGATGGCAGCTTTATTGCTTTCTATCGAAAGGGACATGCCCGAGCTTGGTACTCAAGGAATGCCAGAGCATCAGGCTTGAGACCACTAATTTGTAGAATTTATAATTACCAACCTTTCCCCTTGTGTGGAATGGAATTTCAGAGGTCTGTATCCCAAAGTCACTCTCATGAGCAGACAGGAGACTGGAAAGGATGCTGGCAGAAAAAATACAACCTTTATAAAAGAAAGGGAGAAGATGAAGGCACTGCTCTGAGTGGTCGGTCCAAAGCAATGTTTCTCTTAAAGTTCCGAACCTCAAAGGCACTAAAAGGGTGCTAACATAGCCTAACTCTTGTCTTACTAGTACTTCTCTGAATGGATACTGCTTGGTATGTCCTCCCAAAGAGAGATTCATCTGGTCTTCTAATAATCTCTTAATTTCCCTGTTCACATGTCCATAGTGGTCTGACAGAGGAATAGCTTCTGCTGCTTCTGATTTAGGCACTGGGGGCACTGATGGTGCTATAGGTGCCACAGGAGGCACTGGTACTGGCTTTGGCTATATTTGTGGTGCCAGTGCTGGCACAAGAGGAACAGGAGGAGCAGGTGGTGCCTAGGGAGCAAGAGGAACTAAATACAGGGGCAGAAGAGACTCAAGTCTTCTCTTCCTCTTCCCCTGATTCCTTTTCCTTCTCTGCTTCAGTAACCATTACACCCACTGCTCTATTTCCTTCTACCCTTCTCCTCATCACAAAAGCTTCTACATTCAGCAGCCATAGTGCAACATAAGCTTTCTCCTCATCATTTCTAAACTTTTTCTTGTTAACAAAAATAAGCTCTTACAGAATGAACTGAATCCAAATTTTGGCTATCGGGTATGGTTCTGAGTCAATTTCCAACCCTGACCACTGATAACAACAGTATTTGACAAAAGTCTTCCTGTCAAAGTCTGCCTATGGAGAGGAAGATTTCTGAGTCTATAATTTAATCTCTAAAGGACTATCCCTTGGGTCCCTGGCTGATTCTCTCCTACTTTGATCACTTTTCTCTATTGTAGGCTTCTGCTGCCCCTTCTTATTAGCTGATGGTTTCTGCCACATGTTCTCTGTCTAGGATTTCTAATCTCTGTTTTCTAGCCACAGTTCAACTTGGCCCACTGCCCAGTAGCCGTAATCTTTCTCTTGCTACAATCTCCAAAGGAAAAAGGCTTTTTGACACATGTAAAACCCAGTGGAATTGCTTGTTGGCTATGGGAGTGGGGTGAGAGGAGGGGAGGGAAAGAACATGAATCATGTAACCATGGGAAAAATATTCTAAATTAATTAATTAAATTAAAATTTTCAAATTAAAAAAAGGAAAAAGGCTTTTTATTTTCTCTCTTAAGAATTTCTTCAGTATCTCACTTCCCTGTCTTCAATTTGACTAACTGCCTTAATGTACAAGGCCTGCAAGACCAGCTCAGAATGTCTCCTACACTTCCTAATCTTTCTCAAGCTCTTCAGAACAAAAAAGTCATACAAACAATTGTTCATACAAACAATTCAAACTTTGTTGAACCACAAACCCACTGATTAGCTCAGGTCTTAGCAAGTATTGATCTCCACCTGCTGCAACAAACAGCTCAGAACAATACGCTGGGCCACAAACCCACCAAAAAGCACCAGGTACAGCTTTAAGTCATCTTGTCTCAATATATGAAACTGAGGAGAGAACTACCCCCTAGGCTTACCGTAGGTTCGCCTGTTCATTCATCTCAGCCTAGAAGTTCAACCTTATTCTCTCATTTAACATAGCCTGATTAATCCTACTGTCATCTTAAACTTTCTAATCAGACATCCCCTTCTGTGGACTACTCCCTCTCTCTTAAAGCTACATACACAAGCACTTTATCCTAGTCTCAGTAGCCCCCCTCATGAAGATAATAGAACCATGATAATGGGGACTCTGCTATTGCTTCACTTGGTATTAAAAAGCCTCCTGGTTCTCTGCCAATCAGCTCTTCACACACATACACAAGCACTACACTGCTTTCTACTCAGCCACTTTTCTCTGACCTTCATTCATACAAGCTCAGAGAGAAAGGCACCCCAAGGGTTCCTGTTTATACTGTTAAAATCATTATCTGGGTCAAGATGGATGCCACTTTGACTGACAGAGCTGGCAGTTAAGAGTTTCGGAATGTTCCAGGGTGCTGTGAGCCAAAATCGGTTGGCCCCACCCTATAAATACCCCCAAGGAACAACAGTTGGGAGCTCAGATTTGAGCAGGATCTTTGGAGCAAGGACTTGGGACAGAGGGACTGAGAAAGAGCTAGTGATCAATCAACACCATTGATATTAGAGCTGAGAGAGTATACTGATTCATCTATCAACCTCAACATCAATAGCCTTCCCTAATCTCTGGCTTGGCTGTGGCCAGGTCAGGTCAGAGTTAGTGAGAGGGTGAAGACTTCCCGTTTCTACAAGCTTAACAATCTCCAGAGTTGATCAACAATTAGATTAGTAGCCAATCAATTAGCTATAGGGTTCCCAGATCCTCAATCCTGTTACCTTGTTTTCCTTGCCCCATTAATAGATTCAATATAGTGTTTTGCCAACAAGTACCTTTCCTGAGTGGTTATTATACCAAAGTCCTTGGGAAGGGGAGGTCAATACACAGTCAGATAACGTCTCCAATAGCCAATCAATAGCTTTATCAACAACTAATCCAACCTCAGGTTGGGACCTAGAGAGGTTAACCATCCATCCAAACTCTCAAGGATCCCTAACCTGGGCAACTGTTAGAAGGGAACAACTCACAGGCTTAGTCAGTCAAGCCTGTCAGGGAGGAGAGGCATAGATTACATCCATAGCAATTGTGAGAGGAGTGTATGTTTCCTCCCTCACCAACTATAGCCAGTGTAGGCCTGAGCATATAATCTCTCCTCCATTCATACTATCTCTGAGATTCATATATACAATCTATCCTCCAGAAGATCCAAGAGAGAGAGTCAGAGATAGATATAGAGATATATACCATCAACCACTCATTTCTTTTTAACAATACTCAGACTAGAGTAAGGAAGGATTTGCAAGAGTCCTCCTTACCTGGGGAAGTGAACCTATTTATAGATAAGTCCTCATGAGTCTTAGATGGAAAAAGGAGAAATGGATGTGCTATAATTAATGGGGAAAAGCTGCTCTAGTGGATAAAGGCCACCCTCCAGGGGCCTGGTCAGCCCAAATCTGTGAATTATATGCACTCAACCAGGCTTTGAAGATGTTAAAAGAGAGAGGCCTGATTTCTAGTAAAGAGAAATAATTAGCTCATGTGGAATTATTGAATCATGTGCTAATGAACTTGCTGAGGCCAGAACAGCTGGCAGGAGTCAGCCAAGCCACTGCTAGAGCAGTGATCAAAGTTTTGCTTGAATGCTTTGTGCCTAGATATGGGCTTACTGATAATATTGATTCTCTTATTATTGATTGGACATCCAAGGTGTTGTAGGGAGTAGCAAAAGCTTTAGAAATTGACTATGATTTTATACCCCATGGCACCCTCCTTCCTCAGGGAAGGTAGAGAAAGTGAATCAAGAACTTAGGGAGGCAGCTCACCAAGTTGATAGTTCCTTTGGCCTTACTGAGGATAAGGACAAAGCCCTAAAGAGATATTAGGCTGTCCCCCTATGCTGCTGAAGCCTGAAGACACAACTGTGAGAACTGCTGAACAAGGCTGGGCTCACTACACTCAAGTGAAAGGACTAATAGAACCTCCTGTTCCTGGGAATATTGCTAAAACATGTTTCAAAGTTTATTTAACTGTTTGTTGTCTGTCTCTTATAACACTGTGTTGTCATGTATGCATACAAGGGGAGGTTGGGAAGAAACCTCTATGTGCTTGATGAGGTAACTCTGTTACTCTCTCCCCCATCATTCTGAAACATGGGGGAGCTTTGAAAGACAAGAGAATGAGTTAAGAGATTCAAAAAGGAGGCACTTTCATGTGCATTTTGAGTTTCTAAAACTCTAAGATAGTTTAACTAAGTGAAAAGGGATTTTGCCCTCTGCTTTATGGAAAACAGAGGCTAATAAAAGATCTGTTCAACTTTTCCCCCTTTCTCCTCTACTGGCTACAGAGAGGGAAGGTGGAAGAAGGAGAGAAAGAGATGTTTGATCTCAAATGGATTTCTAAATGGTGTTAATTTCAAGGTTGGAATATATGTATATGTGGTTTTGAAAAAAATTACAGGTGATTCTGAAATGTGCTCATTGAACCAACTGAAATGAATACAAAGGTGATTCAGTGTTGAAAACTGTCTATCAGGATTTTATTGATATTACAAAAGGGCTTTATTCTGTACCAGTTTAGCAGTGAGAAAGCATGCTGTTCTCACTGAGGTTTAAAGTAAATGAAAATTTTTTAATGGTTTAAACTTTTGAACATATCAAGAATGGTTGTCATCTGAATAAACTAAAATTTAAAATATAATGTTTTTCCTAATCAATGTAATGGGTAGCCAGTCTGATTGGCAGAAATAACTTGCTTCAAGGAAATGGATTAGAAGCAAACTCATAGAAACTGCTGACTGTTTGATGAAGTGTAATGTTCAATAACACATAATGTCAAGAATTTAACACCAGTTTTTTAGAAGAAAAATTTTGTGAGGCACTAACATTCTGTATAATATAGAAAGGGTTCACAAGTAAAAATGCAATGAACATTGGGAGAAAAAACATTTCAAAACTACAAATGTGAAATAACCATGAATCAGTAGTTTGGAATACTATTAAATGATCTATGAAATATGGCTAAAATATTATAGGGATTGCTGCCAAAATTTGTACTTTGGACAAGAATGATTCTGTTTCAAAGTGAACATGTGTTTAAATGCAATCTGCTTATATCATGTGATTTTGTGAGATGAGATTAAGTGTGTAATTCTCAGGGTAATGATACTTGGCTTGTAACCCCAATATTCTTGGGGTAAAAGAAGTACAGTTTAAAAAAACCAGTTTTAAAGCACAGTTTTTGTCCTGATTAGGAGAAGGGATGTGGGAGTTCATTTTGTTGCTTTTGTTAATTTTTATCTAAAAGTTCTGGGAACAAGTCCAGTAAACATAGGAACCTCAGGAAGGGGGAAAAAACAGTAATATCCCCCCATTCAAGGACTCAGTAGCTGGCTTTCTTATCTTCTAGACAGGAACGTGTACAATAGGTCTCTTCCTTGAATTTACCTCACTGTCCCAAGCCTGGTTACAGGTACAGTCTGCAAAATCATGATTCTGATCATGGGAATCCTACCAGAGGAAGGGAGAGGAGTGAGAACATCTTTTATTCTCTTATTATTAGAAAATCATATGAATTGGCTCTGTGAATTCAATGCATGGGCATCTCTGTGCATACAAAGCCAGAGGTGTCCTCTTTCATGAAAGATTAAATAAATCCTGTCTTGTACTTCAGTTCCCTAACTCCAGAATTGTATTATTAATCAGAGGGGGTCCATCATTTGAGAACCCCATCCCACACAACACTAAAAAGTCTTCCTATACTGTCTCTTCTTTCACTCATGTTCACATGAAGAGATGATCCTTCTCTTTGCCAAAGCAAATCTCATTACATTCACAAGTGATCCTGCAACATCCCATCTCCTCTAGGTGATTGTCTCCTCTTTCATCCCCACCCTCTTGCTAGTCTTTAATGTCTCCCCATCTACTAGCTGCTTCCTTAATGCCCACCATCATACCAGTGTCTCCCCCATCCTTAAAAAAAAAAACACCTCACTTGATCTGACCATTCTTAACAGCTATCAACCTATAGTTCCTCCCCTTGAGGGATTCATGATCCCACTGGTCTCCCATGTCCAAACTTCCCATTCTTTCAGACTCTTCTAAACCCACTGCAGTCTGATCTCTGATCTCATCTTCCAAATGAAACCACTCGCTCCAAAATTACTGATGATTTCTTAATTGCCAAATCCAATGGCCCTTTCTCAATGTCCATCATTCTTGACCTCTCTGCAGCTTTTGACACCATCAGTCACAAATATTAATATAACACCTACCTCCCAGCATAATGATGAGGAATGAGATAATAATTATAAAACACAGCATAGTGCTTGGCACAAAAGAAATGCTTTATAAATGCTAGCTATTATTATTATTATACAAAGAGAGATATGGAAGGAATGTGTAGTTCTCAGATATAGGCTTGTTTCATCACAGCAATGGAGGACCACTGTTGATAAGTGTATTATGAATGACTTTCACCAGCAATCTGGGTTTATGGAGGACAAGTATACCCTTCTTCAGGTTATTGCCTTATAATAAGATAGAGGGCACCTAAATGGTATGGCTGTGACATTCCTAATCTGACATTATTCCTAATCTGATGAATTCAGTGAGTAGGATACAATACAATGAAACTTCGAAAGACTTGCCTTAGAAACAGACTGACAGATGAGCATTTCCTTTCCTTTGGCCCCCTCTTTAAAAAGTTTGCCCATCACTGGTCTAGAGAATAAAACATGGAATCAAGAAGATCTAAGTTCAAATCTGGCCTCAGACACTTGCTAACTCTGTGACCCTGGACAAGATACTAACCTCTTTTGCTTCAGTTCTCTCATCTATAAAATGGGGACATTCTAGAGAAGAAAATGGCAAAACACTCCAAAATCTTTGCCAAGAAAACTCCATGGACAAAAGTCCTTCTGATCAGGAAGAATTGGACAAGACCAAACAACAACAATAGGATATCTTTCTGCTTTTACCTCCAACTTGCTGCTAAACCTCCTTCAAAGACATTGTTTGTTCCTGATTGATGAACACTCACCATATGTCGCCAGCTCAAACCAACCACTCTGCTCTCAAGACATCTTTCTGCCATGTCACCAGCCTGGCAAGGACTGGCTTACTTTTTGTATTTGTTTCCCCAGAAGTTAGCACTGTGCCTGGCACATAACACCCAAAAGGGGCTCCTAGATCAGATACTTCCCTCCTGAACAAGTCAATCTTACCATTGTAAAAGGGAATTCTTTGTTCTCTTTGAGGTTACACTTGTGAAAATGAATCCTTTATTCCCTTTGTCCATTTTGAGTTAGCACTTTGGTTAACAATAACTTAAGTACCCCCTATTTAGTACCTTCCTAGACTGAATTCAGGATTAATTCTCCTTTGTCTACTTTTAAATTGAATCAACAAAAGATTGAGCACCCTTTGTACTGGGTGAGATTTAGAAAACTCACACCCTTAGCTGTGAATCCTTTTTTTTTTTTTTTTTTTTTTTAACCCTTGTACTTCGGTGTATTGTCTCATAGGTGGAAGATTGGTAAGGGTGGGCAATGGGGGTCAAGTGACTTGCCCAGGGTCACACAACTGGGAAGTGGCTGAGGCCGGGTTTGAACCTAGAGCCTCCGGTCTCTAGGCCTGACTCTCAATCCACTGAGCTACCCAGCTGCCCCCTGTGAATCCTTTTGATGAGAACTTAACCTCCAAAAGGTGAGAAGGTCAATCCCACAGACTTTGCCCCCTGGGCAGTGCTAGACAATTTGGAAACTGTGATAGGCCCCTGTGAAAAGGGGAAGGGACAAGAAGTCACCATAAAAGCAAGCCTGGAACTCCCTCAGAGAAGATTGTCTTTGAGAAGAGAGTCTGAGGAGATTGTCTTCTGAAGATAGTCTTCTGACTGGGGAGAGTCTTTGAGGGAGCTTCACTGGAAACTGTGGCTTGGATCATGAGCTTGGAGCTTGGCTTCAACTTAGACTCTGACTCCTGGACTACTTCGTTGGGTGAGTGAAAGGCTGACTCCTTTCCTAGTTTCCTAAGGCCATATGGTTACTCACTACCAGCCTTCCTGGTTGAGAGCTAATTAATCTCTGCCTGGATTAAGCAGACCCAGAGTAAAACATTTAGGTTGATAGGAGAAATAACCTCTAGTATTTGTAAATATTTGTAAATTTGTAAATATTTGTAAATAAATTTCTGACTTGAGATATAATAAATATTGGCAGCCACATAATTTCATATAATCATTGTCCAAACATTAGTTTTAACCTTTACACCTTCAATTCCAGGGTACTCTCTACTGCTTATCATCATCTTAATCTGGATAACGCAAATTTGGCTTTGTTTTTCATTAAATGTCAACATAAGGCATATTACAGAGTCTGTGAGACCCTAAAGTTCTTTTGCAGGGAAGATAATAGGGAGAGAATTCTCCTTTCTATCCATAAATGGTGTTTTTTAAAAATTCATCCATTCATTCTTCAGAAACCTTTTTTGTTATTTAGTCAATTAGCCATGTCCAACTCCTCATGACACCATTTAGGGATTTCTTAGCATTGATATTGGATTAGTTTGCCATTTTCTTCTCCAGATCATTTTACAGATGAGGAAACAGTTAAATAACTTCCCTAGGATCATGCAGCTGGAAGTGTCTGAGGTCAGATTTGAGCTCAGGTCCTCCTGACTTCAGAGCCACTCTATCCACTATGCTACCAAACTGCCCTTCAGGAACTTATATAATCCCAGTTGCCTATCCTTTACTGCTCTTCTGCCTTGGAAATGATAGTTAATATTCTAAGAAAGAAGGGAAGGATTTAAAAAAAATTTAAGTGCATTCTCAGCAGACCAGATACATACCCAATAGTGTTTCCTACATGGCATCAGAGATGGGCAGAGGAGTTAGTGGACAACATTAGAAATCCATTGGCAAACTTTGAATAAAAGTGACAAAGCCTAGAATGTTGTAGTTGCTTAATAAATGCTAGGTGATTGATTTTCTAATTGCTAGCTATGAATTCAATATAATTTTTCTGGAAAAACCTTGAGGTTTTGAAATTTTTTATATTTAGACTATGTGCATGCATTTAGTCTATAATGCAATAAATGCATTAAAATAATAACAATTTAATGATTTAGCAAAAAAGGGGAAATCAATGTCTTCTGCATAGATGAGATCATAGTTTCTCCAAAGGTTAACACCTGTTCTAAGAATCCATGAATCTCAGTGCCATACTAATCAAACTAGCAAAAAATTATTTTATAGAACTAGAAAAATAATAACAAAATTCAAAGGGAAGAACAAAAGGTCAAGAATATCAAGGGAACTAATGAAAAAAATGTGAAGGATGGGGGTCTAGCAATACCAGATCTCAAACTGCATTATAAAGCAGTAATTATCAAAATAGTCTGGCACTGGGTAAGAAATAGAATGGTGACTCCGTGAAGTAGATTAGTACATAATATACAGGAGTAAATGACCTTAGCAATGTTATAAGGATCCTGGTGTTATGAGGAGCTGAAGCTGAGTATGTGGGTGATACCTGAGTGAAACACTTAAGTTTCAATAGTAAAACACAAAGGACCCCACAACAATAGTTGTTGTGAATCTGCTGAACCCAACTTCAGATATAACAGTGTCCCAGAATAGCCAGCCAGATGAAGAATCTGTGATTAGAACTATACAGTTATTTATAACTGACTATCTGGCCTAGACAGGATAACGCTAACTTGACTATGAATTATATTTTACTATAACTGATACAATCCTCCTTTCCCTCAAATATCCCAAGGATATAATCACTAAGCCCTAAGATAGAGATGACACCAAATCTAGGCAAGTTTGAAGATTTAATGTGAACAGGCTTAGGAGGGGAAGCAGGATAATGATTGGGAAGGAGGGAAACAGCAAGTCCTTAAGTAGCTAATGATGATAATGATGGTATATGAAATTGGTGATGGTCAAGCTTGCCAGTTGCCAGTTGCCAGTCTGGCTGGACCAGACTGGTTTCAACCTAAGTCAGGTTGTTCTGCTCTTAGATGTTGTTGCTTCTTCTTGATGATTAAATCAGGATCAGGTTATTCAATATAAGGGTAACACAGGATCTGGTATTGTAAAATTGGTTGGTGCAGGTTTCTGGTAACTCAAGTTGACCGATAGCCTACCCTCACCACAACCACCCACTTCCCCAAAACCCAATCTCCAGATTGAGATCAATCTCCCAGTTAAATCCTTCCTCATATACCTGAGCCTTAACTGCCTTGGCACATGCCACCTCCTACCAGGCTCAGTTCATTCTATGTTCTAATCAGGTAACTGTCCATCATCTTGTTCTCCATATTGCTGTGCAAATTACTATTACAGTAAACTAGTGTTTGATAAACCCAAAGAGCTCATCTTTTGGGATAAGAATTCACTCTTTAACAAAAGCTGCTGGGAAAACTGGAAAACAGTATAGCAGAAGCTAGGTATAGATCAATATCTCACAGCCTATACCAAGAGAAGATCAAAATGGGCATATAATTTAGATATAAAGAATGATGCCATAACTAAATTAGAGAAACATAGATTAGTTTACCTGGCAGGTCTATGGAGAAGGGAAGAATTATGACCAAACAAGAGATAAAGAGTATTATAAGATGTAAAATGAATAATCTTGATTATATTAAATTAAAAAGTCTCTGTACAATTAAAACCAATGTAAATAAGATGAGAAGGAAAACAACCAACTAGGAAAAAAATTTTATGACAAGTTTCTATGATAAAGGTCTAATTTCTCAGATCCATAGAGAACTAAGTCAAATTTATAAGAATATAAGCCATTCTTCAATGGACAAATGGTCAAAGGATATGAACAAGCGATTTTCAGATGAAGAAATCAAAGCCATCTATAATCATATGAAAAGATGTTCTAAATCACTCTTGATTAGAAAAATGTAAATTAAAACGACTCTAAGGTACCCCTACTCCTATCAGATTGGCCAATATAACAGTAAAGGAAAGTAATAAATGTTGGAGGGTATGTGGCAAAATTGGAACACTAATGCATTGTTGGTGGAGTTGTGAACTGATCTAACTATTCTGGACATCAGTTTGGAACTATACCCAAAGGGTTTTATAAAACTGTGCATACCCTTTGATCCTGTAATACCACTACTAGGTCTGTATCTCAAAGAGATCATAAAAAAGGGAAAAGGACCTTCTTGTACAAAAATATTTATAACTGCTCATTTTGTGATGGCCAAAGAATTAGAAATGGAGGGGATGGCTATCAATTGGGGAATGGCTGAACAAACTGTGGCACGTGTTGGTGATGGAATACTATTGTGCTATAAAAAATGATAAGCAAGATGAATTCAGAAAAAAGCTGGATTTGTGAGAACTGTTGCAGAGCAAAATAAGCAGAACTGAGAGAACATTGTACATGATAACAGCAATATTGGACAATGATCAACTGTGAAAACTTGGCTACTTTCAGCAATGCAATGATCTGGGACAATTCTGAAGGACTTATGACATGGAATGCTATCCAATTCCAGAGAAAGAACTGTTGGAGTCAAATGGATACAGATCAAAGGATACTATCTTTCATGTCAGTGTATTTATGGTTTTATTTTGGAGTTTTGAATTTGAGTGTGCTCTTACAACAATGACCAATATGGAAGTTTTCTACTAATAATTTTATGTTATCACAAAATCAGGAGAGGATAAGTTTTGGTAGTTAATAACAAAATGTCAGCAATAAAACATTATCAGAAAGTACAGAAAAGATCATCAGTTTCCTTGCTGAATTAGACTTCATTCTTGGACAGATGATTTGATAAAAATGCATGTGTCCCTTTCTATTTATTTTAAAGAGAGATAAAAGCCACCAAAGGAAAATGCCTCTAGGTCTGAGCACTGTGCTTTAGAAATAAGAATTCACTGGAAAAGGATAAATGCTGCCTTAGCTCATCCAAGAAACTCCTCCTATGGTTTTTGAAATGTCATTTTGAAGAGGGAAGTTTTACATTGAAATCAGAGCATCAGAAAAAATTGAGGAGCTAAGAAAGTAGATAAGACACAATACTGCAAAGCTGGAGACCCTGCATCCCAGATCTAAAGGCAGGAAAGCCAAAGGCATGATTGTGGAGCATGAAAGCTCTGTAATATGGAAAATTTATCTTCAGCCTCATCCCACTGTGTACATATACACTAATGGATTCATTTTTTGCCCTCTACAGGTAAGTCATTTGCATAAGACTGAACTTGAATGAATTTTGGATTGAGGGTGAGAAGATATAGGATCATATTCTTATACTGATACTGATAACTATGAGATTTGGGGCAAATTATTTGCCTTCTCTGACCCCTTTCCCCTACTTGTGAAATGAAGACAGTAATATTTATTCTTTGTGTTTCACTAGGTTTTTTTGGGAGAAAGGTACTTTGTAAATAATTGACCCAAAGAGGGGCAACTAAGTGGCTCAGTGAATAAAGAGCCAGACCTGGAGATGGGTGGTTCTGAGTTCAAATTTGACCACAGACATTTCCTAACTATGTGACCCTAGGCAAGTCACTTAACCCTGTTTGCCTCAGTTTCCTTGTCTATAAAATGAGCTGGAGAAGGAAACTGACAAATCACTCCAGTTTCTTTACCAAGAAAACCCAAATGGCTGAACACACATTTCTGGGTCAGCTAGTGTGTCAGAGAGACACAAGATGAAGTGAACAATGTGGAAAAATATTAATATCATCCCAGTAATATAAACTTTCATTATGACAGATTCATTGGTCAATTAAGTCAACAAACTTTTATTTAAGAGCTTACTCTGATTCACTATATACTAAGTTCTTCAGATCCCCTCTCCCCCACCAAAAAAAAAAAAATGCTGCTTAACGATGTAGTGAGTTCCCCACTCCAGGAATTAATCAAGTAGAAATTGAACTGCCATCTGTCAGCAATGCTGTCAGAAACATTCCTTCATAATAGATTCATTTATAAAACTCTCAAGGTCTCTTTTAACTCCAAGAGTTTCCTAGAACCTTTAGAGTGTTTTCAGAATAGTATCTTAGAGAGGTGAAAACTCAACCCATAAAACGACGCTTTTCTCATCCTGAGTCAGGCTGTTTTTCTCCCTGATGAGATTATAAACTCCTAAGGGCAGGAACCCTTTTTATACTTTTTTTTTTGGTAATTCCCACAGACTGGACACAAAAGAAGGGTTCAAAGAATAGCTTGCTGAGTCCAGTGCTATTTAATTGTACTATTTTTTATTCTGACACAATAAAGCTTAAGCAAATGACTGAAGTGTCCATGGAGATGATCAGAAACCCTTTCCTTTATTTTCTCCAAGATAGGGCTTTGGGTCTGGGATCAGGAAAATCTGAGTTCAAACCTTCCCTCAGACATTTACTAACTTTGTGATCCTGGACAAATCACTTTGCCTCAGTTTCCTGCAAAATTCCTGCAAAATGGAGTGATAAAAGCACCTGCCAAAGTTGTTATAAGGATCAAAGAAGAGGAATAGTAGAAACACTGAATGCAGACAGCTTTTTTCTAGGACTTTGGCTAAGAAAGAGGAAAGAGGTGCAGAGGACAGTAGCTTGGGCAGATAGTCTGAGAGTATTTTATCCTCAGCTCCCCTTGGTGATACAACTGTGGACACATTCGTTCCATCTTCTCATTGGTAAAACAGTCCACTATTGGCTGCAAAAAGATCTCAGATCCTTAGAGAGAAGGATGAAATATCATGACATCTCTGGAAAACAAACATTAAAATCGCTGCTGTGGCTATATCTCATCTGTTGTCAAAGTTACCTTTAAGAAGCACTTGAAATAATAATTCCTTAAACACCAAATGATTCAACCAATTCCCTGATGGAGATATCTACATCATTCTTTTGCTTTTGTTCATCTAACAAATGACATGATGATGTGACAAGCTGAAAAGACGAAATGGTGGGGACATGTGAGTGTGTTTCTCTAAAAAGCACACCTGTTTTCCCAAGGTAAGTGAGAGATTGCACAGATCTTAATATGCTTCTACCTGGGATTTGTCGGTAATCAAATATGCCCATTTTTGAAATTTCTCATACCCCAAAACACCTGAACCGTAGTCATTTAGGAGGAGAAAATGGTCTTTGTGAGCTAAGGAATAAAGCAAGATCTTGCATCAAGGAATAATCGGAAATCCTGCCATCCATTATCATTTTTCTCAACTGAAACTTTGAGGATTCATTTTATGGTAGTTAATCAAGATAATAATGAAGGTATTTTTGCCTGGACATGGCCAGGCTACATCCCTGGCTAAGCAGTAAGCCTTTTGAGAATAAGAACTCTATAATGTGCCTCTTGGTAACTGCCACAATACCTAGCAATCAATCAGTATTCAATAGATCAGGAAGCGATATATTAAGCCATACTGTGCATCCAGCGCTGTGAGCTACAAATACAATAAAGGCATCCCAGTGACCTCAACATATATCAACGCTCAATAAAAACTTGATGTAAAGGATGGTCAGAAGAAATTGAATCACCCTAATTCTCACCTTACTAAGGGATATCCTTAATATGTGTGATTAGCTTGGGTAACCACCTTCAGGATGGCCAATTGGGTTGCCAATCTCATTTTAATCCATCCCAACCTGGCTAACACACTCTTATCCCTGTTTCATTTCATTTTTTCATTTCATATTTTCATATTTCATTTCATTGTTAATAGCCCTTATTCTCTCAGAATAGGTATCAAGTATGGATAGTAGAAGTTAGAAAATTACAGTTAATTGACTTGCCAAGAGCCAAAGTGTCTGAGGTCATATTTGAACCCAGGACTTGGTGCTCCAGCCACAGAACCACCAAGCTGGCCCTATATTTCACTTCCAAAGCACAAAGCCCTTTCCCTTTCCCACACCAGGTCAGCCTCTGTCTAAATTAGAAGCAAGGCACCTAGACACTAAAGCTTGGTCTCACAGAGTTGCAGACACCCAAGTATGAACATATTAGAAAAGCTTCCTGATAATATAATGGGTTAAACTGCCTTTCTCAATAATGGAGCTTCTGGAAAATAAACATGCTGTTTAGGACAATGCCAACACTGAACAATGTTATAGAAATGCATTTAATTTATAAATCTACTTTAACATTACTGTGATGCAGAGTTGATTAAAATAAATATTTAAATAAAACCTGATTTGCAAAGAACTCTGTGAAATGCTCTAGGCTTCCCAAAGCCCATCAGCAATACATCAGTGCCCTCTGCTGATTCCTTGGGTTTTCAAACAACACAGAATTTCTGTACAGCATCTGCATAGTGACATTGTAGGTGAAAGGGGCATCAATTGAATGCTTAAGAAAAAACAAAAATGCTATAGTATTGCCCATTGCCCAATAGAGTTTATTGTAGCAAATATGTAGGTCAATATATTGGCCATGGATAAAGATGCATGGCTTCATTGGAGTCACCATTTTCTGTACCAAAAGCTGTCCTTATACTGAGAGATAGAAATTTTAAGTGATGACTGATCATGGCATTGATTTCTTTCTTTTTTAATACTCCTTCCCTTTTATTTTAAAATCAATACTGAGTATTGGTTCCAAAGCAGTAAGAGCTGGGCAATTGGGGCTAAGTGACTTGTCCAGTTTAGTGGCTCCCATTTCTATTTGAGTCTGACATTATTGTTTTCTATTATTGCAGTCATTGTGTAAATCCTCCCATTTCTGTTGATTTCACTGTGTCTTCCCAATTTTCTCTTAAGTTTTCATATAAATTATTTCTTATAGTACAGTAATATTCAGTTATATGCATCTGTCACATTTTGCTCAGTTCTTATCCATTCATTGAGTTCCAATTCTTAGCTCTCACTAAAGTGCTACTATAAACGTCTTTGTATATAAAAATCTTTTTCCTGTCATTGTCCTCCTTGGGTTTTATGACAAGTGGAGGGGGAGGTATCACTATGTGAAGTTTGAACTTTTAAGATATTATTCCAAACCACTTTCCAGGACTTTTAGACTTCTAGTATCAAACTCAAATAGAAAAAGATCCCGATAGTAGCATATTGACTTAGAAAACCACAGGTGAATATTACCTATACTGTATTGTTTGTATTTATTTTGTTAAACATTTCTGGTTCCTGCCATGATCCAGAGTTTTGCCAAGGCACGCAGCAGGCACATCCAACAGTAGGGTATTAATGTGCCCATCTTCCACAACTTCTCCAACACGTAGAAGTTTTGTCTATTGTCATCTTTGTCCATCTGATGAGTCTGAGATGAAAAAAAGAGACTTCAGACATCTTTCACATGGGTATTGAGAGCTTTTGAAAACTGCCCATTGGATTTGATTGATATAATGATTGTTCTTCCTGACCTACTTCTTTTCTTTTTTCTTATTCTTTATTATTCTGAATAGGGAAAAAGGAAAGGATATATTCAGAAATATAAAAACAAAAGAAAAAATAATTTTAAAGAAAACCTTCAATGGGCCTAAACTTAATTTCTACCTGGTTAATTTCCAGTTTTTCCAGCCGTTTTTTCTAACAGAGACTCAGTTGTTATCTTAATTGTTGGTATGCTTGATTTTATAAACCAGTAGGCCACTAGGTTTGATTGTTTCTGAATTTTGCTTCATTGGTTTATTCTATTAATCAGCTTTTTTATTTTTAAGCCAGCAACAAATAGTTACCACATCTAGTGGTCATTAAAAGTATCTTGTTTCTAATAGGAGTCTAGTCTGAAAGCTGGCAATGCTATGCACCCTTCATTCCTTAAAATTATTGACCTTTTGTTCCTCCAAGAAGAATTCTATAATTTTAGTTCAAGAAACAAATCTGTTGATAGTTTGATTGATTTTACCTAGAGATTAATTGAATTATCATCATCATTTTATGTTGGCACAGTTTAACCATGAACAATTCACTTTTCTCTAATTATTTAGCTCTATTTCTATTTCCATAAAAAATGTTTTGTTCATATGAATCCTGAGTGTGTCTGGACAGGTTCTTTCTCAGATGTTTTATACATCTTGCCATTATTTAACATGTATTTATTTTTCTTTCTCTTTCTCGATCATTTTATCAGTAATGAATAGAAAAGTTGATGGCTTTTGTAGGTCTTTTTTATATTCCACTACTTTACTGCAATTACATCTTATTTTTATGAGGAAGGGGATTTGATTCACATCCCACTTCTCACTCAGTTGGGATGATGAGCATAGATGATGTGGTTTTAATGTGGCAACGAGATGTTTAACTATAAAATTTTGGCTACATCTTTATTAGGTGGGAACAATTCCCTTGAACCAATAAGATGGTGTATCAGCCACGTCCCTTTGAAGTGGAGCTACTCAAACAGTAGGAGACACTGAATCCAGCAAGACAAAAGGACACACACTCCCAAGAGACATGAGGGAAAATGCAGCTTTGAGGAACAGAACCCTTGACAGTAGAGAAGAATGCCAGCTCCTGGGAAGCATGCCCTGGGAACTCAGCCAAGTAACCTACCCAACAGGGACCCAGGACCCAAAGAAAGCTGTATGAGCGTTCTACAAAGAGAGAGGCCAGGAGTACTAGGAAATGTAACTTGTCTTTGCCACACATGTATTCGACATGTTTACCCCACCACCACTGTGTTCTCTTTAAGCCCACTTTTCTCATGGACACAAGGAACATCTGTGGGAGAAAATGCCTCAGGGTTATTGGAAGAATGCTTCATAGCTTCTATCCTCTGTGCCATTTTAGTAAATGTCTGCTAAAAGTTTATTTTGGTTAATACTGGTTTATTATTTTAATAAGTTTTAAAATTTAAAATATAATAAATTTTAACAAGTCATTAGCTGATTGTTAATACTGGGATTATGTTCAGAGGAGAGGTCCAAGGTAGCAGCCACCCTGTGGGCACCCAAGCCATGAGTATTGAGTGCAAATAAGGGGAGCACCCCAAAAGGAGCATTACATTTATTTTAGGTAATTTTTTGAGTTGACTTTCTGGGGTACTCAAAGTAAAGCATTATCTCTTCTGCAAAAACAGATTTATCTCCTCTTACATTACATGTCTATTTGATTTTTATAGCTAGCACATTAAAACTACATGAAAAATTACAGTTATAACAATGAGCATCTTTACTTTTACCACTGACATTTTTTAAACAAACATGATTATTTTAATTATTACAAAAAAATAACTTCTTATTTCAGTTCTTAATTATATCAATTTGGACCTTGTAACCACATGGGACTCATCTCTATCAAGAATAAAATCAAAGGGAAAATGAAGTATATATTCTGAAAACATGTCCTACAAGATTCAATTGTGGGGGCAGCTGGGTTGATTGGATTGAGAGCCAGGCCTAGAGATGGGAGGTCCTAGGTTCAAATCTGGCCTCAGCCACCTCCCAGCTGTATGACCCTGGGCAAGTCACTTGACCCCCATTGCCTAGCCCTTACCACTCTTCTGCCTTGGAGCCAATACACAGTATTGACTCTAAGACGGAAGGTGAGGGTTTAAAAAAAAAAAAAAAAGACTCAATTGCTCTTTTACCAAAAAAATTTAATAACAAATTACTGCTAGTCATCCAAACTCTACTTCTTTTTTATTTCTAAAATTTATTTTATATTTCCCCAATTACATGTAAAAAGTTACCAACATTTTTTGAAGAATGCCAAGTCTCAAACTTTCTCTCTCCTCCCCACTACCAACCCCCCCGCCTCGAGATAGTTACCACTAATCTCATTGGAAAAGCTTATGGTGTTTACCCATTACAAATAATTCTAGCTCTTGGTTTCATATAGGAATTATTTATGATATTAAAGAACCATTTATTCATATGTTTTTAATCTTTTAACACAGATCAGTACTATTTTTGTCATCTTCTTTGCATCTATCAATTTAATCATGAGGTTTTTATTATTAATATTAATATGATCAATTCTATTTATACTTAAACTCTAAATGAAATCAACCTTGCATTCTGCTATAAACTTAACATGGTCAATTAATTAATCAATCCACAAACATTTATTAAGTACTTTTAATATTCCAAATGCTTTACTAGACATTAGAAATAGAAAAACAAAAATGAAACAATCCAGGTCTTCAAGGATTTTAGGTTTTATTAAGGAGGCAACAGAGTCACAATACAACATTTTTTTAGTAAAACTAATCAGACTACTTTTATTTTCTTTTTGAAGCAAACAGGGTTAAGTGACTTGCCCAAGTGTCACACAGGCAGCAGCTGAAGCTGGATTTGAACTCAGGTCTTCCTAACTCCAAGCCCAACATTCTATCTACTATTTTTCCCCCATTTAAAAATTGTTTTAAATATGTTTATATATTTTTAATTTTATATGTACTTAGATATTTATTTATATTTATTTTATATAGTATTATATTATATCCATCTTAGTTAATAATTTGTTGAATACTTTTATATTGCAGTATTTTATCTTTTTAAAATCTGATTTAACGAATAAAATTATGTAGATTAAAATTCTACCTTAATCAATTACATGACTGCTTAGATTGAGAAAGAGAGTGCACAATAGTGATTACCTCTTTGTTTACCAGGCCCCAGCATCTCCCTCAAGCTTGCCAAGAAGCTAAGGCACAGTGTCTGGCACATAATAGGTACTGGAAATATTATTGATTTCTGAATGTTTCTTATTGCTGTTTCATAAAAGAGCTGTATATTTTTGGCCTTGAAACACTAAAATCTTCTCAAAAGGGAATTTATTTATGTACATATTAGCCAGCTGTGTAGATTTCCATTTTATTAATTATAATTACAATCTATCCCTCACTTCACATAGCCATTTATTTCTACAAGTACCTTCAAGTTTCATAATTGAAGTACTTTGGTAATGCCTTAATGTTCAAACAGCCAAAGTAACAATTTGAAAAAAAACTTATTTCTGTTTTTTATATTTTCTACTCCTTATACTTTGCACCTGCAAGAAGACTTTGCAAAGAACAGCTGGGTGGCTCAGTTGGTAGTCAGCCAGGTCTGCAGATGGGAAGTCCTAGGTCCCAAACTGGTCTCAGACAATTCCTAGATGAGTGACCCTGGGCAAGTCACTTAAAGCCAGTTGCCTAGCCCTTACCACTCTTCTGCCTTGGAACCAATACTTAGTATGGATTCTAAGACAGAAAGTAAGGGTTTAAAAAAAATGACAGCTGTAACAAGGGAAAAACAGAAATGGGTTGGAAAAAAGGAAAGAGAGAGGAGTTTGCAAAGAAGGAGTGTGCTGGACTTGCATAGGTTGTGTTCTGGAATGTGGGGGAAATATAAAAGTGGACACAGTTACCAAAAGGGGCTTTTTGGACTTCCTGTGATGGGGAGAGCCTGAAGCTGAAACTTCCTCCTGCTTTGGATCCGTCCCCTTGAAGCCGAATCTATCAACTTGTCCAGTTTGCATAAATCCTTCATACCCTGTCATCCACTCATATTTCCTGCCTCCTGCCAGAGGGTTTCCAGTTGCTCCAAAGATCTCTGCAAGCAAGCCAGTAAACTGTGGGTAAGGTCTGAAGCCATCTTGGGCTGGACCCCAATAGGACCCTCATAAAGGGTCCACCCTAAACTACTCTGAAGACCTATATATCTAACCAAAAGTTTTCTGGGAAGATTATTAGCGTTAGGTAGTTGGATAGCTGGGAATTATAGACAGCCAGAGTAGGAAATTAAGCATCTTGGAAGACCAGAAGAAACCCCTTTGCAAGGGTTGTAGAGGTGGGAGGTTTTAGCTAGATTCCTTAGTTTAGGGCATCCTATCCCTTAATCCTTCCTTCCAGCTTACCGTGATTCAAAATAAGCCCTGTCCTGTTTTTTAACTCTAAGAGTCTGAGCAGCGCACTGGGCCCTGTGAGAAGCCTTTCAAACCCTCCTCACTGTGGGTTACCAAGAACCCCTCAATCTTGGTATCTCACTATTATCAAAACCATCAGAATCCATCAATCAAGAATATCCACCTATTTCACAGCAAAATGCTAAACCTAATTCTATGTTGTAAAACTTTATTTTTTTTTAATGTAATCTTTATTGTCATGGAAAACCCACTTCCAAATTGGTCACTGTTACAAGAGCAAACTTATACATAACCAAAACCCCCAAATAAAAACTAGAAATGATGGAAAACTGACTCCAACAGTTCTTTCTCTGGTGGTGGAGAGCATTCCCCACCATAAGTCTTTTAGGACTGAGAGTAGTCAAGTTTTTCACAGTTGATCATCATACAATATTGCTGTTACTGTGTACAATGTTCTCCCAGTTCTGCTTATTTGGCTCTGCCTCAGTTCATGCAGATATTTCCAGCTTTTTTCTGAATTCATCTTGCTTATCATTTCTTATAGCACAGTAATATTCCATCACCAACATATACCACAAGTTGTTCAGCCATTCTCCAATGGATGGACATCCCCCAATTTCCAATTCTTTGCCGTGTAGTAAAACTTTGAATAAACAGGGTTGGTTAGATAAGAGGTTTATTATATTTGTTCCTAAAAGAAAAGTTACATAATTAGTGGGCAATTTAATAACAAATTCTTTGGATTAGTTTTTTTTTCATAAAGCAATAGGTAGCACTAATTAAATCATAAAAATGGGAATTTTTTAACTATAGTAAAAATAGAAAGTCTACTCATAGGAGATAGGAACAACAAGGAAGTCAGTCAATAAACATTCATTAAGCACCTACTATGTGCCAGGCACTGTGCTAAGCTCTGGAAATACAAAGAAAAGCCAACAGCCTAACAAAGGCAACAACACAAGCAAACAACTGTCTACTGAAATAGTGGATTATAATAGTGGGGTACACTGAGGTTGGTGGATGATACCTCAGTCCCCTTTTAATGCAGTAAAGCAGTCTGTGCCTTTCTACACTGGGCCAGCTGCAACTAAGTCTTTCGAGCGGTTGTTGTAAAAACCAACAGGTTTATTGGTAAGTAAGAGATAGGGAGGATTGAGGATGCCCTAATCACTAATTCTCTTACTTCCCACTTCCCTCTAAGTCCTCCACAAGGAGGATGCTTCTGTTTCTTGAGGCTCCCTACAAAACCTTCCTGCTTCTGGCTAATACCCAAAAAGCCCTCTCCATTCTTCCTGACACTATAAATCCTCTCTGGTT
Source organism: Gracilinanus agilis (assembly GCF_016433145.1). Taxonomy (NCBI): domain Eukaryota; kingdom Metazoa; phylum Chordata; class Mammalia; order Didelphimorphia; family Didelphidae; genus Gracilinanus; species Gracilinanus agilis. The sequence goes on from NC_058134.1 coordinate 281,315,875, forward strand.
GGTTATCAGGATGTGACAGGTTTCAGGATGAAAAGGATGAACTCTGGATGTTAGAGTTCAACCCAGCTGGGCCAGATCTGAGATTGACCCTCAGCCCTCACACCAACAACTGCCTCTGGACCACATTGTTTTTTTAGTCAGGGTTGAGAGTCTGTAGGATCTTCCTAAGGATGGTTTCTTCTGGTGAGGAAAGGTACTCCCAAAGAAATCAAAAGGTTTCCCTTCTCTCACACACAGGCTAGCAGAAACAGGATCAGCAGAGATAAGCTTCTTCCTCTCAGCTCTAAGACAGGAAGAGCCCTGTTGGTAGTTGCTCCTTCAAAATCTCTCCTCCCACATTCCAGAATCTCTTCTTAGAATTTCTAGCATGTGGTAATGCTAGCCTCTTCAAACCAACTTTTACCTATACTTAAATTCATTTATATTTCTGTAATTTCTACCATAACACTATAAATGAGCAATATACAAGATGAGTTGGAAGTAATCAACAGAGCACAGGCACTAGAATTAAGTGGAATTAAGAAGACTAAATCTCATTAAAAAGTGAGAGGAAATTCAGATTATTATGTAATGCAGAATACAATGGAAGGCATTGTAAGATCATAGATTTGGAGTTGAAGGGGACTGACTTGGAAGATACCTAATCTATCTCATTTTGTAAATGAGGAAGGAGAAGCTTGGAGAGTTTGAGTAACTTGAGCAAGGTCATATAGATAGGAAGTAGAGCAAAAATTCCAACCCAAGTACTTGGATTCCAAATCCAGCACCCACTGTACTGTATCATGATGATTTGAATGAGTAGACTAGATATTTGGAGACAAGTTCTGACCTTATCTCTACTAGATGCTTTGTGACTGTTGGCAAGTTACTTAATTTCAAATAAAAGGAGGGGGTTGGGGACTTCAGCTTAAGATGATAAATCAAATGATCTCACATGGACACTAGCAAAAATCTAAAAATGGTACTAGACCAAAGAATGATTAAGGAGGAGAAACTACATTAAGCCCTTTCATTTAACCCAAGACTGTACAAAAAACATAGCCAAAAAAACTGTAAGCCCTCTCCACAGTGGAAACCTACATGAATACTGGTAAATAAATCAAACATTATTTAACATTTAAACCTGAGATGCTCAAGAGATTTAAGCCTGTGATGCTATATACCAAGGGGAAGTAAGAAGATCAGAATAAACAAAGCCTCAGAAACCTGCAGCACTTTGACCACTTTGATCATGGATTTGAGGATGGAACAGGCAGCACTTGGACTGGGACATCCCAAGTTATGGGGTAGAAGCCCACACAGAACTATGCCTGCAGAGGGCTCAAAAGATATATTTGAGCATAGGAAAGGGGCTAAATAATGATGAGACTCTTACAAAAATAAATAATAGGAATGGAGAAAAGGAATACACTAGGAAAGAAATGGGAAATAAGGGAGAAAACCTTAATACTCCTCATAATTGGGTTATACAAGAATATATAAACACAGAAGAAATGGTGAAGGGAAAAGGTATCTCATGAGCCTCACCATCATCTGAATCACACAATTGTGAGTTGAAGAGGGAATGAGAGGGAGAGAGGCAAATGGAAAAAGAGAGATTGGTGTAGACGGGTAGAATCAGAGAGGGAATAGTCACAAAAGAATAAACTTCAACTTTGGATGGAAGCTCATAAAGGGAGTATTAAAAGGAAAGAAATGGTAAGAACCAATGACAGAACAGAAATATTTCTAGCCAGGCTTTTTGTGGTGGCAAAAAATTGGAAAAATGAGGGGTTGTTCCTCAATTGGGAATGACTGAACAAATTATGGTATATGTTGGTGATGGAATATTATTGTGCTATAAGGAATGATGAACTGCTTGATTTCTATAAAAACTGGGAAGACCTCCATGAACTGATGTGGAATGAAATGAGCAGAACCAGGAGCAGATTATCAAATGTAATAGACTTTGCTACTAATAGCAATGCAATGATTCAGGACAATCCTGAGAGAAAGAATGTTATCCACAGCTAGAGAAAGAACTGTGGGAGTAGAAATGCAGAAGAAAAACATACAATTTATCACTTGTTTATATGGGTGTAGGATTTGGGGTTTTGGTTTAAAAAGATTACTCTATTACAAAAATGAATAATATGGAAATAGGTATTGAGTGATAATACAGTATAATCCAGTGGTATTGCTTATCAGCTCTGGGAAGGGGAAGTGAAGAGGGGAGGAAGAGAACATGAATCATGTAACCATGGAAAATATTCTAAAAATAAATAATTTTGAAAAAAAGAACCAACGACAGAGGTCTCAACCAGAGAAAGAGAGCGATAAGGGGTAATGATGTGGAAGCACACTGCTTAATTTATGAATAACTTGTTGTTGATCACCTTCCCTCTCTTTCACCACCTACTTCATAAAAAGGGGTGCAGGGAGCAAAGAAAGTATAAGAGGTTATGATGGAGTGAAATACACAAATCACACTCACAGCTATGAATGTGAATAGAATGAACTAAGCCACAAAATGAGAAAGTAGAATAGATTAGAAAGTATACTCTAACAATATATTATTTTCAAGAAACACATGTGAAACATAATGACTGAGTTAAAATAAAGGGCTGGAGAAGAATTCATTATGCTTCTGATAAATCCAAAAAAGTGGAATAGCAATTCTTATCTCAAATAAGACAGATAAAATAGACAAGGTTAAAGGAAATAGAAACCAGCCTTGAGCTTAAATTAATAATAATGTATAATTACCAATATCATGACAGAGAGGTGATAGACAAGAAGTACGGAAATAAACAAGCATTTTCAGACATGACCATAGTGTGGATTTGTTTTGCTCTGCTATGTTCATTTATCAAGAGAATATTTTAAGGGTTTTCTTTCAAGAGAGAAAGAATGGAGAGGAGAGGAGAGAAGAGGAAAGAGAGAGAGAGATAGGGAGAGAGAGAGAGTCACAGAAAGGAGAGAGAGAGAGAGAGAGAGAGAGAGAGAGAGAGAGAGAGAGTGAGTGAGTGAGTGTATGTGTATTGGGGACAGAGATTAGTGATGATGGTTTCAAGGTGGGAAAAGAAAAGAGTGTCATTGAAGCATTTTTAAAATGCACCAAAGAGAACAGAAAGGAAGATAGCATTGGAACTAACCCTGAATTTATAGAACACTTTTTCAAAAAGACAAATCGTAAACAATAGAAATTTGTGATTACATGATTGCATACATACTCCTTTCTTTTCTTCTTTGTATATAGAAATGTCCCCTTTTGTGTTTAAGTTCAAAATAGCAAAAAAAACTTTTTTTTGATGTTGGAGATAGAGTAGGTTATTTATGAAACTTTCCAATCCAAAATTCTGTGACCTTTTGATACTAAAATACTCTGTTTGGAGATAGGAAAAGAAAATAAAAAAGTTACTCAGCCTACCTGGCATGGCAGAGACAATGCTATGTGACCTACAGTGACTTATATGATTGCTCTATGCTTTGGTCTCCAAATGCCTTACTTTTCAAGGTTATTGTGAAAATTGTCAATGAGACATTTCACGTGCAACACGTCCAACAGCCCGTCATTAGAAGCATATAAAGATGGAGGCTAACATGACAAGTTTAGTTCATATTTGGAGTTTTGTTCATAGTTCATTTCCATCAGGCCTTTTTAAACCACTTTGGTCCACTGGAGCTTGAAGTGGCAATATGCAGGTTGCTCAACAATGTGAAACTAATCATCATTCCATGAAAATATAATTAGTAAAGCTCATCATGAGCTTTGGAAAAATTAATCAAGACAGGTTTGGTGAACCTTAGCTGAAAGATTCCCTTCACCACAGAGAATTCAACTTCCAATGTGTTGTCATAAAGAGAAGCCCAATTCTAAGTCCCAAGGTAGCCCATTTATCTTGCTCTAATGAAGAATAATAACTTCTTCTTGAGTCTTGAAAATAACTTGCTGGTTCAAATTAATTTGGCTAATGCAATTAAGTCAAATTACTTGATCTTTAAGGTTCGTGATCTTTAATTGAACTCATATCCTAACTTTATTGATAGGGGAGCAGCCTTCATTTTCTTTAAATGCCCTAAAGTATATTATCGTGGATAATTGTAAGAATTTCCACATTTAATAGAATATGTTAATAATAGTAGCACAGAAATCATCCTTTAAAATCAATTTACATTTATAGAAATATTTTTGGAATCAGCATAGTAGTACCTTAAACATTCAGAAATTGTTGCAAAACTAATTAATGTTTTTATATAACCTCTCAACAATCCATGACCTATGATCTGCAGTGACCTATAGAGATCATGTAGTGGTCCAACACCCTCATTTTACAGAGGAGGAAAATAAGTACCAGAAATATAAAGTAGCTTGCCAAAGACCACACAGTGGGCAAGTCCTTTACTACTAGCCCATGGGTCTCAGTTTCTTCACTGTAAGATGAGGTTGTTGAATCCAACGTCCTCTTAGCTCAAAAGCCATAACCCTATTAAATAAAATTCAATGTGGACAAAAAATTTAAGTTTTACATGAGTTAAAAAAAGAATCAACTTCATGAGTGCAGACTGTAGAAGTGGGGGGGGGGTGGAAATAAGGATTTGTTAAGCATCTACTATGTCCCAGGCACTGGGATAAGCACTTTATGAATATTATCTCATTTAATTAGATAGAAGTTTGACTGAAAAAATATGTGAGGGTTTTAGTGGAAAACAAGTTCAATATGAATTATCAGTGTGATGTGGAAGCAAAAAAGTTAATATTCTCAGGCTACCTCAAGAGACACATAACTTCGAGATATTTCCTGTAAATTCTGCCCTGATCAAAACTGGTCCAGAGTATTGTGTTGGTTCCGGTAGAGAACATTTAGAGGAGTTCAGCTTAGACAGTGAAGAGATTTTGCCCCCTGCCATATGAAATTCAGTTGGAGAAACTGGAAATGTTTAGCCTGGAAAAAGGAATGCCCAAGGAGAAGGGGCTGGGGTCCAACAGCTGTCTTCAAGTATTTGAAAGTCTGCCAAGTGTAAGAGAAATTAAACGTATTCTGTTTGGCATCAGAGGGCAGAACCAAGAGTAATGGTAGAAGTTGTGATTAGGCAAATTTAGGCTTAACGGCAAGGGGAAAGTTTTCAAAAATTAGAGCTGTGCAAAGTTAGAAGTTGCTGTCTTGATAGCAAGTGGATTCCCCTTTCCAGAAGGCCATTATGTAGAGGTTGTCAAGTTTACTATTGTAGGGATTCTTTTCCAGTACTTGTTGGGCTAACTGGTTGCTAAGCTCCCTTCCAATTCTAAATTCTGTGATTACGAAATAGCAATGTCGCCACAATTTAAATAGCCTCTTTCATAGAGACTGAACACTGTTACTGGATCTCTAAAAAAAAGAGGCTAATGTAACAGGTGAAAGATAAAATGACTGAAGAAACAAAGAAACAAAGGTTCAATTTCCCAAACTTTTGATTTATCAAGCAACACATACCAATTGCCTAACAATCCTGGACCAAGCCACTTCCTTAGCTTAGAATTGGACCCTGAATACAGAAGGAAACGGACTTTTATGCATTAAAAACAATTAATCAAATAAAACTGATTAATTAAAAGGAAACAATACAATATTAGGGAATCTGATTTTTTATTGGAGGAAAGATTAAGGACTTTCCAAGTTGAGGAGGAGAGAGCGAACAGGTATAGTTCCCTAAATTTAGAAAAAGCAGTATTCCACTCCCCTCCTCAAGTGTCAGGAGATACTTCAAATCAAAATCAAAATCAAATCAACAATCAAAAGGAGCATGGAAGCACTAACTGATCGATCAGCACAGGACCATTTTTCAGATGAGACATAGATGTTTCTTGAGATGTACAATGTGAGAAAACACTTTCTGGTCAACAAAACTTACGTTAGTTAAGGGTCTCTAAACAGTAGGCAGAGGTGGTCCAGTTTCCTGGCCATGCAGGGCTGGGTTCAAACAATGCAGTAAGATTTTCTTCCAGTTCCTACAATTAAATAAAGTTTTCTAGCAAGACAGAATTTGAATAATTGAAAATTGAATAGAAAGGGAACCAAGCTAGCTCTGGTGAGTCAAAAGATGGAGTCAGTGGAGTTCCCTCAATTCCCATAAAGCTTAGTGAACTATCATAGCAGAGACTGCATGAGACTCAGAGAGAAGAAACTAAGAAAACATTTTTCCTTAGAGATGAAGTTAACCATCACCTTTGAGAATGATTGGAGGAATGTCATGAGGACATTAAATTTAATTACTACCTTGTGCAGATCATATGCTATGAAGAAGAGATCCTGCAAAGAATTCTTGAGAAAATTTCTATCTGTTTCTACAGATAAGGAAGAGTCCATGTAAGCACTGGTAACAGTATTCTTTTCAATGCCTCTTTCTTTTATTTTTTAAAGAGTTTTGAAGAGAAATTACCAGGGCTGGGAATTTTACTCTTTATAATGCACTGTAAATAATTGTTTTTCTTTTATTATTTACAATTGTTATAAATTGCATGAACTTGTTATAAATCACAATGTTGTAGTTTAAGCCTATGAGGCCAAAAGGTTTGATACTGAGATAAGCAAAAGCTTATGGGAAAAGAGGCTTTTCTGGTTTATTTGCAAAAAGAATAGGAGCTCCAAGCTAATTAATACATAAGACCATGCATTTCTATTAATTTGCAAGGAAATATCAGAACATATCCTTTAATTGCTTTAGAACCCAGGTAGAGAGTAAGTATTATTGTTCAGTTATCAGTCATATCCAACTCTTCATGACTCCTATTTAGGGTTTTATTGACAGAAATACTGGAGTGGTTTGCATTTGCCATTTCCTTCTCCAGCTCATTTTACAGATGAGGAAACTGAGGCAACTTTCCCATGGTCACACAGCTAGTAAGTGTCTGAGGCCAGATTTTCCTGATAACCAAGCCCAGCACTCCATCCACTGAGCCACCCAGCTGCTCAGAAAATAAACAGCAAAATCAAAATTCAAACCCAAGTCTTCCAATTCCAACTCCAAGTGTTCTTTCTACTCTAGCACAGGACCAGTCTTTTCTGCAGGACAGAATCACAATCAGGGGCAGGAGTTATATCATTGTCTGTCATCCTCCAGGTTTACAAAAACTTCTTCAGCCTTATCCTCCCTTATCCTTTCCCTTGTAAAAACAGTTCCAAGAGGAAGTACAAGCCAAGAGCGAAATGAAAGTTAAGCATCTCCATGTTCTACAATACTTTGGTTCCACAAAGTCCTACAGACTTGAGCTTGCATTCCAAAAAAGGATACCAAATTCGTATCCTCATTTTTACATTAGATTTATGCAAAGTTTTTCAATTTTAGATCATAACAATTGTCCATTTGTCTTGTGTGACCCTTTCTCTCACCTGTTTCATTATTAATCATTCTCTTATTCTTAGCTCTAAAATGTCTTCCTTGCTCCTCCAATTTGTTTATTATAAGACCTTTTATATTTAGTCAAGTATCCATCTGGAATTTTACCTTGGTTTATGATGAAAGAGTTGTCCCAACCTAATTTTTGTCAGGCTACTATATCCAGGTTGTTCTCACAGAATCTTGTCAGGTAGTGAGTTCTTGCTCCAGGAACTGGGTTTATTAAATGCTCTGCCACTGTGTTTGATTCTATATGTTCCTAATCTCTTCCACTGAACAACCTCTTTTTTTTAAATAGTACCAAAATATTTTAATAATTACTATTTTGTGGTAGTTTGAAATCTGATGCCTATAGACTCCTTCCAACTTTTTTTTTATCATTACCCTTGAGATTCCTGACCTTTTTTCCTCCTCTGAATTTGGTTTTGGTTTGTTTTGGGTTTTTTAGCTCTTTGGATAATTCTTTTGAGAGTTTGATTGGTGTCATAATTAATAAGTAAATTAATTCTGGTAGTAATGCCACATTATTTTATTCTATTGGCATGAACAATTAGCATTTCTCCAATTTGTTTAGGTCTATTTCTGCAGTTATATTCATATAGCAACCAGGCAAATCTTGGAGGCTTATACTCCTCAAATAAATGTCTCTTTCTAGCTGGATTTTGTTGGAGATGATATATAAAATATATATATATGTATGTANATATTTTAATAATTACTATTTTGTGGTAGTTTGAAATCTGATGCCTATAGACTCCTTCCAACTTTTTTTTTATCATTACCCTTGAGATTCCTGACCTTTTTTCCTCCTCTGAATTTGGTTTTGGTTTGTTTTGGGTTTTTTAGCTCTTTGGATAATTCTTTTGAGAGTTTGATTGGTGTCATAATTAATAAGTAAATTAATTCTGGTAGTAATGCCACATTATTTTATTCTATTGGCATGAACAATTAGCATTTCTCCAATTTGTTTAGGTCTATTTCTGCAGTTATATTCATATAGCAACCAGGCAAATCTTGGAGGCTTATACTCCTCAAATAAATGTCTCTTTCTAGCTGGATTTTGTTGGAGATGATATATAAAATATATATATATATATATGTATGTATATATTATATATTTTATTATACACACATATGCACATGTACTTTCTTTTAGACCAATGGGGAAAATTCAAGTCAAAAGTGTATAAGAAGGAGTCTAAAGCCCCTTTAGGTCTTTTGAATGGACATATAAGCACATTAAAAAGCCAGAAATGTGGCTGGACCAGTAAAAGAGATTAATCAGGAAACAATAGGGAATGCCAACCATGAGCAACATATAGTGAGTTGGCCAACAGACTACAAAAGCCAGTTACCAAGAAGCCTGGGCCAAAGCAAAGATGGACCAGGCTGAGGGCCGTGGATCCTTAGCCAAAAGTATTTCTGCTCTTTGTTCTAAAGAACTAGGCACCTGGGGCTGAGAATTTCCTGCAGGGGAGTTAAAAGGTCTCTGAAGAGACAAAAAGACAGTAAGTTCACTTAGGAAAAGGAAAACACTGAGGTCTTAAGACTGTTCCAAGGCTAAGGTGGAACTGCTTCTCTTAAAAGGCTTTGAACTGAAAGAACATGACAGGAGTCCTAGAGGCCAACAATTCTGCTCAAGTCAGTCACCGGGACTGCAGCACTCGGCAGAATGGCTTGTCCAGTGACACAGCATCTAGCAGAGAGCATCCATTTGGAGCAACTGCCAGGGAGAGACTCCCCGTCCAGCAGATAGTAGAGCACCTGGCATCATCAGAGTCCAAGTTATCTTTGCAGAGATGTATGTCCTGCCCATGTTTTCCCTACACATGTGGCCCTCTATATTGTTGTTACTGTTGTACAATTGTTTCAATTGTGTCCTGATGCTTCATAACCCGCTTTGGGGTTTTCTTGGCAAAGATATCAGAGGGGTTTGCCATTTCCTTCTCCAGCTCATTTTACAGATGAGAAACTGAGGCAAACAGGGTTAAGAAGCATGCCCAAGGTCACAGACTGTTTGAGGCCAGGAAGAGGTATCTTACTGCCTTTGGGCTACCTTGCTGCCTACACACATGCCCTCTAGACTTCTGTATTCCCTACGTATGAGCCCCTCCTGGCCAAATGTTCCCTATGAATGTGCTTCCCCACACTCAATCCCCAAGGGTCCACTCCTCCCCACTGGCTACATATTTGTGGCAGAGGGAGCCCCAAATTTAGGAAGAATGCCTTCTTGTTACTGTTCTCACCTTGCCATTTCATTAAATGCTTTTGTAGGGCAGGAGGGGTAAATTGTGGTTTTGAATGAACTGGATCCACAGACTACCTTGAACCTGGAACAGCGATCTCTGGGGGAAGGACCTGGCATGGGAGTCAGGGATGCCTCTCAGCTCAACAAGTGATTTCACAACTTCTGAGTAAATTGCCTAAATCTGGAGCAAAACTAGGAAGGTGTATAGGACCCAATATGGACCCTGTGACTTCTACAAAACCTACAAGTCAGTTTGGTTCCAAGCTGGAGCTAGAAACTGGGCCTCTCAATCTCCCGGTCTAGTCGCATCCATTTTCTTGTAACTCTGGTGGTCATCAACATAGCAGCTGCACTGGTAAGGAATGTCAGACAGGATCTCCTGCTCCTTGACAAGTGATCATTCATGTCAAGGGCTTGAGGACTCTCGTGAATTCTCAAATGAATACACTTCTAAGCACTATAGGAGGTAGAAGAGTCTGGGTTGTATGCTTAAGAAACTTCCAAGGTAAAACTTTTGACAATTCAATTATATTCAATTATATTGGTTGAATTGCAACAAGTTGGAGGGAGAGGAGAGAGGGAGAAAGTTTGGGAGGAGAGGGAGAAAGGAAGAAGAAGGAGGAGGAGGAAGCGGAAGGGGAAGGGGAATGAGAAGGAGAAGAAGGGGAAGGGGAAGAGGAAGCGGAAGGGGAACAAGGAGGAGGAGGAGGAGGAGAAGGAGAAGGGGAGAGAGAGAGAGAGAGGGAGAGAGAAAGAGATTGGTTTTAGAATCCCTAAGTATCAATCCTAATGCAGACAAGTAACAAGGGTTAGGCAATATGGAATCAAAGAATGTGAGTTTAATCCTGATTCTGCTATTTACTACCCATGTGACTTTGGGCAAGGCAAGTCACCAAGCATTTATTACAAGTTTATTATACACTTCCTGGCTGTGTGACCCTGGGCAAGTCAGTTAGCTCCCACTGTCTAGCCCTTATCACTACTTTGCTTGGAACCAATACACAATACTGATACTAAGATGGAAGGTAAAGGCTTTAAAAAAAAAGAAGTTTACTATATGCCAGGAACTATGCTAAGCGCTGGGAATACATATATAAGCAGAAAAAAAAAAAAAGTGAAGGAAGGCAAGTCATCCAACCTATATCTATCTCAGTTCCCTCATTTGTAAACCCAGGGAATTGGACTAGATGGCCTTTGAGATCCTTTCCTGATCTAAATCTGTATCCTATGGAGCACTTAAAGTGCAACAGTCTTTGCTTCCTTCAACAAAGACAATTTCAAAATGGTCCCTACCTCTCTCTGATCTTTTCACTTCAACTATTTTGTTTTTGGAACTCACAGTTATACTTTTTTTAAGTGATGTCCCAATTCATTGTTTTTTAAGCCCTAAAAGTAAGAAATATCCATTAATTTGCTACAAGAGGAAAATATGTAATTCCAAATCATTATGCTGAAAACCCACTTTCTCTGCATGATGAGGCTTTAACTAGAATAGCAGAAATTTATAAACCCTGAATTACTGACCTTTAGGTACAGAGATCTGTACTTCTGAGTCCAAATTTCATCACTGGCAAAGTCACCAATAGACTTTAGTGATGCCAAAGGGGCTCCCTTCATTTCTTCATTAAACCCTTCAGATAGCATTTCAAGGAGGACTTGGACAAGTCACTTGGAGAAATAAAGCAGAAGGGATGTCAAGGAGTTCTGAGATGAAGAAAAGAGGGATCTCACAAAGCAAGTCTCAGTTTTCTCAGTAAAGTGAGCAGTTACGTAGCTAAGAGGATGGATGCAGGGAGAGTGGGGGAGGCTTGAAGAGACATATGGGAAGTAAGAGGGAATCAATTAAACAATATATAAAATAACTCATATAAAATAATAATAACTCACTTATAAAATAGAAATTCTACTCCTGGTGTTCCCCCCCTTTCCCTCCCTCCACACCACAAAGAAATCAATGTACCTCTCTGGAGGGTTTTAAAACAAATTTTTAAATAATCCCATGTATTAAAGAACACCACCACCACCACCACGGTTTTAAAAAATTCAAATGTCATTTATTTGCCAGAAGGTGATAAGATATCACAAATACTAACCTCTGAGAAGGCAGAAAAGGCAGGGGAAGTCTCTGCCTTGAGGTTTAAAAATATCCAAAAATCCAAAGCAGTTTCATTTCTGCCCTGCTCTTAATTTCTCTGATAATGGAAGTAAATTCTCCACTGTATGAGGATCCACACTTCCATGTTAATTTTGGCTTTTAACATATAAGTCTATGAACCATATTTTCTCCATGAACACTGCAATTATTGAACACAAGACGACCCCCATGGTCTTCACACATTTGCATAATAACGATCTCGGTTCTGAAAATTTCGATGGGCGTGCTTGGCATCATTCTTACTGTGTGGAATCCTTCCAAAAGGTTCATGATCATTAAAGCAGGATTCGAAAACTTCATCGACAGCCTTCTGGGCTTCTTCTTTGCTAACTTTCCTAACAGCCAGAATGGAACGAAGAGCTCTGTCTCGGACACAAGTCTGAGGAGAACAAGAAGGCTTACTAAGAAAACAAAATGACATTTGATACTCTACTCAGAGCAGTCTAAAAGAAATATTCCCCTGAGAGATGTTAAGAAGAGGGGGAAAAAAAAACTAAAAAGATCCTTTAAGAAAATTTTCTTGGGTATTTGTTTTTGTCCCAGACCCAAATTATATAACCATAAATTTAAAACTTCATTTAGAACTCATTTTTTCTAATCACAGAGAGACGCAGTCTTACCTTCTGTCTAAGGCCAAAGAGCAGTAAGGGGTAGGCAATTGGAGTTAAGTGACTTGTCCAGGGTCACAAAACTAGGAAATGTTTGAGGCAAGATTTAAACCCAGGTCCTCTAGACTCCAAGTCTGACGTTTTATCCACTTTGCTACCTAGCTTATCCTTCTTGGACCAATACATTTCTAAATGTACAAACAGGCACACTGATATAAAGTTTTGGTTAAAATTCTCAAACTGCTAATTTATAACTTTAGTAAAGTTGCAAGACACAAAATAAATCCACAGAAATCATCAGCATTTCTATATATTACCAACAAAGTCCAGCAGCAAGAGATAGAAAGAGAAATTCCATTTAAAATCACTCTAAGGGGAGCTGGGTAGCTCAGTGGATTGAGAGTCAGGCCTGGAGACAGGAGGTCCTAGGTTCAAATCTGGCCTCAGACACTTCCCAGCTGTGTGACCCTGGGCAAGTCACTTGACCCCCATTGCCCACCTTTACCACTCTTCCACCTAGGAGCCAAAACACAAAAGTTAAGGGTTTTAAAAAACAAACAAATAAATAAATAAAATAGAATCGCTCTAAACAATATAAAATACCTGGGAATATACTTGCCAAGACAAAGTAATTATATGAACACAAGCACAAAACACTTTTCATACAAATGACATCAGATCTAAACATTGAAAAAATATTATTTATGGGTGGGCCAAGTTAATATAATAAAAATGACAATTCTACCTTATTCAGTGCCATAACAATCAAACTACCAAATAATTTTTTTCCAGAACTAGAAAAAAATAACAAAATTCATCTGGAAGAACAAAAGGTCAAGAATATCAATGGAACTAATGAAAAAAAAAAAATGAAAGAAGGTGGCCAAACACTACCAGATCTCAAACTGTACTATAAAGCAGCAATCATCAAAACAATCTGGTATTGGCTAATAAATAGAATGGTGGATAGATGGAATATATTAGATACATGTTATAACAGGGTCACTCCAAAGTTTACTGACAATTACTTATCAGTAATCAATTAATTAGTAATCTTTATCAAGAACTGAAAACAAAATAAAGACCCATCAACTGGAGAATGGCTAAACAAACTGCAGTTAAGAATCACTTTTCTGTAAGGAATAGAGAGAAGCCCCCTGGAAGGGAAGGCTTAACAAAAACCAATGAAAGGAAAGCAAAAAAAGCAGAAATGAGAAAACAATTCACACATGAAAATGGATAGAATGCCACACACAAAAGAAGCACAACTGAATGGGGCTTAATTATTCAGAACAAATTTAGTCCCAAAGAAGAGATATGAGAAGACCTCTCCCAAATTCCTCTTAAGAAACAATGATCCAGAGGAGTGGAACATTTCAAGTAATGTCATTTTTCCAACGTGTTTTGCTAAGCAGGTTTTACCGAACTTTTCTTTTTTCTCTTTTTTCCTTTGATTCACAAGAGAATTGTATTAAACTTACTTTAATACATGTAACTTGCAGTTACATATAAAAATAATTTTTAACATTTGTTTATTAAAATTTTGTGTTCTAAATTCTCTCTCCCTTAATCCCTCCCTTCCCCTCTCACTGAGAAAGCAAGCGATTTGATACAGATGATACACATGCAGTCATGCAAAACATATTTCCATAATCATTCCTCTTTTTCTATTATTTGTCATAAGGGATGGCTCCCTGGGAAGTAAGCAGAGGCGAGATATAGAGGAAATGTGAACAATATTTTTTAAAAAAGACAAAAATCTGTTTTTTGAAAATGAAAATAGTTAACAAAAAGTAAAAAATTTTATTGTTCCAAAGTTTTACATAATTCTCATTTGATCTTCACAAAAAAATCATACCATGTCCTTTTTACAGATGAGAAAACTGAGGATCCAGAAGGAAAAGACCCTTGGTCAGGTCATACACTGACAGACAGATGAATCTGACTCAAGCCCTAATCTTCCAACTCCACGCCTAATGCTCTATCCACTATGCCTGCAACAAAATGGGGTAATCTGCCCCCTGGCACAAAGACCACTCACTAGATAAAAGGCTCTCCCCACCAGGCTCCCAAACCTGAGATTTTTCCTGCCTCATGCCAAAAGTGGGGATCTTCCACTTTCCAGGGCTTTTCCTCTCCCTGGGTATATTATCACAACTTTTCTCCAATCTTCCTTCTTCTCCAGAGATCCCTGTTTTCCTATCATGTCCACTGCAAGTAAGTATACATCATCAATGCGCATCCACAAACCACATCTTCCAAGAGGGGATTTCAAGGAGATAAAGTCCAAGCAGCTAAAATAAATCACAAGGATTTCATGTGAAGTGAGTTAGAAGTGAAGCAATGATTTCAAGGTGCTCCTTTCCCTCTCAACCTCTGACGCAGAGGGGTCATGACCATTCTCCAGAGTCTACCTCCCTGCCCAAGGACAAAATATCTCCTTCACACTTCTCTTGGTCTTCAGAAGACAAAGATCCTTCTCCATCTGGGCTCTGTCTCTGGCCACTCTCTTGGCTTCTGGTCCACACTGCTATTGTCTGTCACCAATCTGCCAGAACCAGGCAGAATGTTCCCTCTTTAAAGCATGAGTCACCATTTCCCACCCTTTCCAGAATTCAGATTACACATTAATATGTTCAAAATAATCTTTGTTTGACCTTGGAAAGTCCTCAACTGTCTTCCCTGCACCATATGGCACATACAGTAGTGGATTGAGAAGCCGAGGACTTCTGTTAATTCTCCCTAGGTTACTCTGGACTTCTCTGGGTCCACGTATCACATGTCACCTCTTCAGCCTGAGTTTCCCTTGTGTAAAATAACAGAGGTAGTTAAGATGATCCTTGAGGTTTCTCTTGGGCTATAAATCCTACAACCATGACAGACTTTAAATATTAAAATCCTACATCTACAATTTATGACAAACTAAGGAAACCAGGAAAGAAAAGTCACTTAACTTCTCTGAATCCTCATCTGGAAAATGGGAATAATAATACCACTGACCTCACAGGGTTGTTGTGAGGACCAAATGGGGTGATGTATATAAAGTACATTAAAAGGCATAAAGCAGAGCCAACTAGGTGGCTCAGTGCATTGAGAGCCAGGCATAGAGAAGGGAGATTCTAGAATTCAAATGTGGCTCTATCTTCTGCACCTCCTAGCTGCCTTACAAGATGAGATGCTTATTGATGTGACTGGTTGTGGGCTTGCCTGAGCCTGTCAGCTGCTATTGTCCTCCCTGACTACCCAGCCACAGTGTCCACTCACAGACATATGGGTTGTATCCCTCCTTGGAATGTCAAGTCCTTGAAAGCAGGGGTTATATCATTCCTTGTATTTGTACCCCCAGTGCCTAGTCTGCTCACATCCACCTCAAGCCTGATCATGTTAATGTTTAACTCGCAGCCACCAGCACCAGTAGAACATTCACGATTTTGTTTATAAATGTGTCTTTGCTGCTGGGAGAAATGTAAGGAGATTTCAGTTGCCTCTTAGTATTTTCCTGAAGGCAATACAGGCAGGCCTCCAATTTATTTTTTGAAACAATTTCCTGTTTACATTTTCTATCAAACATATATACTGATGAATAACACTAGTTGACATTTATAGATTGCTTTCAGGTTTGCAAACTTTACACAATATCTCATTTGAGGGACAAAATAAGCCTGGAGGGCAGGTGCTATCAGTATTGTTGTTGTTGGGGCAGGCCTGGAGTCAGGAAGACTCATCTTCCCAAGTTCAAATCTGGCCTCAGACTCTTCCTAGCTGTGTGACCCTGAGTAAGTCACTTTATCCTGTTTGCCTCAAAAAAAAAAAATGTATTGTTGTTGCTGCTTGTCCTTTTTCAAAGAGGCCCAATGGTGTCACAGAGTGATGTCTTGACTTGTGCACAAATTGGGTTTCAGTGAGGCAGAGCTGCACCAAGGCATCAGCCTCCCTCTCCCCTCCAGAGCCATCAAAGTCCAGCGATAAAACAGAAGTCAGACCGACGGGTTGTGGCCTGGGATGCAGCGGATGACCTTGTCATCTTCACTCCAGAGCACCTGCTTCAGCCACCTTTATGGCCACTGGAACAAAAGACTCTTCTCATGTTCCCATTTCCTGGGACAAGTCTTCATGCTTTTGGGGTAGAGACCACCCTGACTCACCAATGTGTTTTCAGCCCACTGATTACCCTCAACCTGGTTCAGCCCATGTGCTGATGTAAAGCCCAGTGTACCATCCCCTGTACCATCTAGTTACCCAGAGGCAGAACACGAAGCTTTGAATCCCGGCTCTGTTCCTCATTGGCCAAGTCACTGAGTCTCCCTTCCTCCTGTATAAAATGGGAATGATAACATGACCCTATCTACCTTAAAAGGCTATGGGAGGTGGGGGCAACTGGGTAGCTCAGTGGATTGAGAGCCAGGCCTAGAGACGGGAGGTCCTAGGTTCAAATCCGGCCTCAGACACTTCCCAGCTGTGTGACCCTGGGCAAGTCACTTGACCCCCGTTGCCTACCCTTACCAATCTTCCACCTATAAAGTCAATACACAGAAGTTAAGGGTTTAAAATTACAAAAAAAAAAAAAAAAAAAAAGCTATGGGGGGGAGGGGAGGAGCTGGGTGACTGACTCAGTGGATTGAGAGCCAGGCCCAGAGATGGGAGGTCCTGGGTTCAAATCTGGCCTCAGACACTTCCTAGCTGTGTGACCCTGGCCAAGTCACTTAACCCCCACTGCCTAGCCCTTATCATTCTTTTGCCTTGGAGCCAATATCCAGTATTGATTCTAAGACAGAAGGTAAGGGTTTAAAAAAAAAAGGCTATTGGTGGGGGAAAGCACTTTATAAGCTAAAATATCACTAGATAAAACTGTGATCACCTCCATACTACACAGAGAACGTTGGCACCAATCTTCACGGCACACCATACCACATGCCTGCTCATGTCTGACACACTAGAGCATCGCCTTAGCTAATTCAAGGGCTTTAAAGGAAAAACAAGAGCTTTGTTTCATTCACTGAAACATTTGTTGCCTCCTCCGGGCTTCTCTTCTTTAACGATAGTTCTCATCTCAAGAATTTAAATAAGATCCTTCTAAGTTCACACATATGTGTATGGTCTCTTCAATGCAGCTATCTTGTTTGTTTGTTTTTTTATTAGCCAGTAAGTTTCCTCATAACCCCCATTTGGAAAACAACACTTCACACAAAAAATAGTTTTAGTTTTTCAAACCTTTTGACACCAGCTTCATTTCTTAATTTGATCAAAACAAGCCTGTTCCTATGGTGATTAAAAACAACATTCTGGAAATGCCTTCCCGGGCAGCCTTCCGCTGTACCAGCTGCTTTCGATTCACTGGTGTTTAGGAAGAGCTTGCTGGCCTCTCATTACTGAGCAGCAACTAAGCCACTTTTTCACAAAACATTCAAAAAGGATTTGTTAGCAAAAGCAACGGAGTATGAAACTTAATCTTGTAGTATCTAGAATTGGGAATAAAAATGTTGCTAAACAGGTAGCTGAGTGGCACACACAAATATAAGGTAAAAGAAACATTCCATCTCCTAGGAGAGTCTCCATTCCTTAGTACTAACCAATCGGCAAGATTGTGCACCCCTAGATTCCATCCCCTCCCTTCCAATTTTTCCTAGGAAACATCAGGTCTCTCTTCCCTTCTAGGATCAAAGGGTCCAGCCTGGACAGGACCCTGAAGGCTGCTGCTAAGGAGTGACACAGCACTTTAAAGTTTGCATACTATTTCCTATATCCTACGAGAACTGAGATTCCCAGCAACCCTATGAAGTGAACATTGAGTTAGTATTATTCCCACCTTAGAGACGAGGAAACTGAAGCCCCGCAGGTATATGCCTTGGCATGGTCACACAACTGAAGTTTCAAAGGCAGAATCTGAACATGATTTTCCCAATACCAAATCCAGCACTGTCTCTCCGTCTAGTCTAACCCTTTCATTTTACAGATGAGGAAAGTGAGGCTACGAAGGATGTGAGGGATCCCAGATACATAACTGTGACTCCCTGCTCTCCACCCTGGAGAACACACATAGGCTATCTATTCAATTAAAGCAACCTTTCATTAACAGGCTTGTCTAAGCTCAGACACGTACACAAGAAATCTATTCTTCTCCTGGTCCATAAGTTTTCAAGCCTCTCCCGAGAGCCAGTAAGGATCATCTATTAACTGCTCTTTCACCAGTCTGCGTACACCCCTGTCAAGTCTCTCAAACCCCATTCATCGGAGGTTCTTAACCATTTTTCTAATCCTATTCTTTCAATTGACGACAATTTGTTTTGTTTCTTACCTGATGATGCTGTTTTAATCCAAAATTAAGTCGGATCATTTCATTGGCAAGTGAGCAGTCTCCGCTGAGGTTAGCCGCTCGAACCTAGCACAAAGATATAAGGCAATTAAAAGGGAAGGCAATGATCATGCTGCCTTAGATCTTTAATATACCATCTATTTCTAAAAAATTTCTTGGGGAACTTTACAAAATTATTGCATTTTTCCAAAATACAGAATGTCAAAGTCTTAAGAGAAGTTTTAAGCTATTAAAGACTGACTGCATTAAGACTCTGGGGACACTGTATATGTAAGACTTTAAAAATAAAGCATGTCTGCATAGGAAGTTCTTGAGGAAAAAAATCGGGAGATATTCTGAGTAGAAAGGTGTGGTACATGCAGAGTCAAATGTAGTCTCTGGGGTAGTTTGTTACACTTAGCTTTTTTTATCAGTTCCTGTGAAGGGTTCTGTGAGAGGGGAGGAGTTGCTGTGATGTGGCCGTGGTATAAAAAACAAAAATTATCAGGGAGTTGCAACACTAGATAGTGTTGCAACTCCCTGATAATTTTTCAATTCTAATGTAATTCTATGAGGACAGAGCAAGGAGAAGAGGGCTGTCGTTCGGAGGGGCTGAAGAGAAGACAAAGAAGAAAGCCTCAGAGGACCCACTTCCCAAGAAACCTGGATTTAGCCCTTGTCATGCAAAAAGCATAAAGAGAATTCTTAAGGAGAGACTTTAACTGGCATCCAGAAAGAATTTTACATGGGTTTGTGTTTCCAGAATTGAGAAGTAAGTGAAGAGATGGTTACAAAGTGACTTTGGCTATTGTGATCATTTATTTATGTCTTTGTCTGTTTGATACCCTATTAATAAATAGTACAACTAGTAACATTAATATGTATTTAAGGCTAAGAGATAAAAAGGTTTAAAGTGTAAAGAGGGATGGGCAAGCATTTATAGAAAAAGTGGTTTCTCTAATTTATGAAATAAAAAATAGTTAATATGTAATAAATAGGGTTGGGGCCCCAAAGCTAATTGTTTAATGAGAAAGATATAATTTTTATAATTAATGTGGAAATATCAGAAAATATTTCTTGATTAACTTATAACCTAAAATACAAATGAATAAGCTATTACTATACAAGCTTTTTTTTTTCTTTAAAGAATGAGAAAAAAAGAAGAAAAAATTCCTAACCACAGGGCTGGGTCTGGATGATGCCAAACATCCAAATGAAGTAGACAATTCACTCAAACATGATGATGAACTTATTTCTATCAAAAGAGAAGTGGAAGACTAAAGTGTGCCCTGAGGGCCATACTATCAGTTTGTCTGGCTTATCTCTACCTGTTTGTTATAAAGGAGAAGTATTGGGAAATGACAAGAATGTCTAAAATAAAAGCATCAATATGAACTTTTTAAAAAATTTGTCAATCATGCAATCACTTGGCCCCTGTTATTTCTTGTGTGTTGGGTATTTAAGACTTTGTTGTTGTTGTTTCAGAAAGATTTGAGGACAATAAAAGTATTACGTAACCCAATCATTTCTTCTTCCTGCCAATTCTGGCCCAAGACCACTTTTTATTCAAGTGTATGTTCAAGTCATATGTACTGATGGATAGGCTCAAACTTCATATTAGAATGATACATGACCAATAAACATGCTTTAACCACTTATTTACATATGTTTATATATTTAAATTTGTTGAAATTTGCTTTTTTTACACATATTATTTGTGTATGATTAAACCATAAACTTCTTTTTTTTAAATTTGTTTGTTACCTTAAAATATTCAGTTAACTCACTCCCTCCCCTGCCTCCATTAAAGAAGACATTGCTTGACAAAACGACACACACATACAAAACTATGTCTCAACCCATTAAAAATAACCATAGATAACATGAAATCCCTTGGTCCTACTTCTAAGTGATTATGGTTCTCATCTGAGACCCCATAACAGTCCAGGGATTTGGTGTAATTTGCAGGGTCACTCACAAACAAAAAGCATCAGAAGATTCCCCTCTCTGTTCCACAGTGCACATCCTCCTTGATGGTGGCAAACATCTTTAGGAAGGACACTTTCCCCTATCAAAGTCATCTCCATCTATCAGAAAGTTCTACTTCTAAAATTTCACTCTGGGGTCGTCTGGATATAGCCAATTATCTGCTAAAACCAGAAGTGAGACCTCAAATTACTGCTTTGTAAACCCAAATACTTCCAGAAACTACCCAGAAAGCATTCTGGGGATCTTTAAGTAATGAATGTGTTTTATAACATCAGAGGCTAAAATGCTTGAGGTTGCACCTCAACATAAACCACATATTTAGGTCAAAGACTTTCGGACAATTAAAAAAAGCCCTTGGATTCTGTAATTTTTTTCCCTAAGCACCTAGTTTTTGTGTCTCAAAAAAAAAAATTTTTTTTAGCCCCCTTCCTTCCATCTTAAAATCAATACTATATATTGGTACCAAGGCAGAAGAGCAGTAAGGACTAGGCAATGGGGATTAAGTAACTTGCTCAAGATCACACAGCTAGGAAGTATCTGAGGCCACATTTGAATTCCAGTGTCCAGGTTTGGCTCTCTGACCACCCAGCTGGCCTCTCAAGTCTTAAAAAAATTTTTTTTTAATTAATAGACAGCTACTTTTTCTCCCACCACCCCAGCCCCAACTCTACTGGAGGGGAGGCTGACCAAAAATCTTTGTAATAAATATGCACAGACAAGCAAAACAAATTCCCTTATGGGCAGTGTCTAAAAATTCTATGTCTCATGCTGTACCCTAAGTGCCCCATCTCTTGGTCTGGAGGTGGGGCGCATGCTTCATCATTGGTCCTCTAGAATCATGGAAGGTCAATGCATTGAAAAGAAGTCTTATACTTTTGAAATTGATTTGTTTTTACAGTGTTGCTATTACCGTATTAATATAAATATGAAGTGGTGTCTCAAACCCCTAAGGAAGATGTGACATTCCTCCATTCTCCCATCTCAGAAATCCCATCCTGAGTTAAACTAGACAAAACAAACCAGTCCTTCCAGCATGAAGAATCTGGGCCACCCCCCAGGTGGCTCTACCAAGTGGAAGTCTAGCTTGAAAGTTCGGGCACGTTTGCCCCATGTTGTCTATGCAAGGAAGCAGAGAACCTCCAAATAAATCCAAGAGATATATGAAAAAGTTTTAAGTTATTCACACAGATGCAACAGCCACTAGACCTCATGACATCTGCTTGGCACAAGCAGAATGGCCTACTCCTGTTGTTTTTATAACAACACAGCCTCATTACTCCGAGGAATTGAAGGCATTTAACATATTTTAACTTGCTAAGCAGGCATTAATTCTCACAACACCCAAGGGAGGCAAATATTGAACAAGTTTTCACCAAGGTTTCAGTCTCCTCTCCAAATAGCATGGCTTATAATTAAATGTATTTGGGGCTGCATATTAATTTTAACTGGAATCTAGAAAGCAAGATCCATGGGTGTATGCAAATTTGTGAGATCCTGAAATCATTTGCACATTAATTAAGACTAGCGCTCTCATTTAATTGTACCCTGGAGGTGCATGTGTAAAGTATACATGTGTCTATATACAGGAACAACCTACATAAGCTCACTTACTGTTTTCTCAAATAACACCAGATTGAGTGAAACAGGGCTGTAAGGTCCACATCATGAATGGGACACCAAGCAGAGCAAGTTGGGAGTTCAGGCTAGTTGCACTCCATAACTGGGTTCGGACCATTACCATTCATCCAAAAAGTGTGTCGACTGATCAGGGCAAGAACGTTAGGGCAAGTTTTCATAGCAATACAGAGGACTGAAGGGTAACGTTCTAGGGAACTCTTGGGGAATGCGCGATCAGGACAATGTTTTCAGGTTATCCATTCCTGTGCACAGATGTGGGCACCTGTTTAGCTACAAGTCAAAGTGCTCAATAAATGCCATTTTTAGAGACCCTGTATGAGACACAAATAAAGATGACATTCTGGAATGACCAGAATGA
Organism: Gracilinanus agilis; assembly: GCF_016433145.1. NCBI lineage: Eukaryota > Metazoa > Chordata > Mammalia > Didelphimorphia > Didelphidae > Gracilinanus > Gracilinanus agilis. The sequence goes on from NC_058134.1 coordinate 281,338,519, forward strand.
CCCTGTTTTCCCCATACAAAGAACCGGTCATTTGCTGCACCAAGAATCTGAATCCCTGATTATGCTTAAAACAGTATTAAGGGGCAGCAAGGTGGCACAGTGAGAGGCTAGAGGTCCTGGGTTCAAATTTGGCCTTAGACACCTTCCTGGGCAAGTCACTTAACCCCCACTGAATAGCCCTTACTGTTCTTCTTCAGTTTGGAACCAATACTGAGTATTGATTCTAAGACAGAAGATAAGCTATTATTGGCAATACAATGATCCAGGACAATTCTGAGTGACTTAGGACAAAGAACACTCTCAGCCTCCAGAGAAAGAACTATTGGAGTCAGAATGCAGATAAAAGTGTAAGATTTTTTACTTATCTTTTGAGGCTTTGATTTTATAAAATTACTCACTTAAAAAAATGATCAATATGGAAATACCTTTTGCATGATATTACATGTATAACCCAGACCAAATCACCTGCCAACACCAAGAGGGGAAAGGGGAGGAAGGGAGATAAGTTCAATCATATAACTTGGGAAAACTTGTGTGGAAATTTGTTATTACATGTAATAGGGAAGAAAATAAAAAATAAAAATTTAATACAGAAGGTAAAGATTTTTTTAAAAAGAAGCTATTCTGAATTACATGCTTGAATACAAAACTTGGTAAAAATATATTTAAAACAAATAATTAGCTCAAAAGAAAACGGGAGAGAGAAAATAGATGCTTATCAATCAAAAATGCAATAAATGAGAGAAAATTAATGATCTGCTTTATACTTGAATATATGAGTATTGTGAAAGATCTCGTATTTCAGAAAACTAAAAGTCAGGAATTAAATTAACCCAACAGAAAGAGGTCAAACTTACCTCGGAACAGGCCAAATGTTTGACATTAGTAAACCAGTCAACATGAGCACGACAATGATCAAATGCATGAATTAGTTCGTGAGTGACCACTCGGTTCATGTGAGCCTGATTATGGATATTATTCTGACACAGCACTATCTATGGGACACAAAATACAAAAGACACAAAGTTAATATTTATTTTGCCTGAGGTATTTATTTCCCGGGTTCCAATTCCCTCCATATCCATGGCACAAACAACATGCCTTCAGAGGCATGGCTATATTGACCTTTTATGAATAAAATCACACATCCCTTTCAAGCTGCTCTCACTTACTGCTAACCAATTAACTTGGACATAAAAATAAGTTCAATTTGTCTTACAAGGAAAGTAGTCAGATTTCCCCATGCACAAATCATAGTTTGCTTTTGGGAAACCTCAATCACCTTAAAACATCCCCCACCATGCCATAAATGCCCATTCCCTTGATTAGCCTCATGCTATTTATACGGCTTCCCACACACATGTTTAAAACACACACCAATATCCAACCCTGCCCACATTTTTAATGTGATTTATTTTTCAACGTTTTAAACTTAATAGTCATAAAAAAATACAATTTTTAAGTGATTATTCAGGAAATGACACATTTCTGTTCTTCTGCTGCTTTTTTAAAAGGCTCCTGTCCATTCTTCAAGATCATGATGAATCTTGCCTCTTCTATGATAAGCAGTATCCATAATCTCAGTCCCCTCTGGGCTCTCACAGAACCTAAGAGCTTTCATTTTAGCATTCAATCTGGCACTTGCACTGCCTGGTAGGACTCTCAATTGTTTTGTGCAGGCTCATCTTTTCTCCTCTAACACAGCAAACAATGATTATGTGCCTACTGTGTGCAGAACATTTAAAAACAGGGGCCAGGCTTGTTGCCCACAGTCTTGTCTCCTCTCCAGCACAGGGCTAGGGGTATGTCCATTAATGTAATGATACATCCAGGACAGATGGTTAATTTTGAGGTCCTATTTCATCTACTTTCTAGCCCCTCTATTTCAAGTAAGGGTCAGAAGAAGGCCCGTGATAGTTCACAGAGGGAGAAGGTGATGACTCCAAAGAGATGAGATTCTGATGCCAAGATCACCACTGGGAGGGCACAGGGAAGGGCAGAATGTGTAAAAAAAGTTATCTATAAGGTGAGGTAAAATCAAACCTTGTGAAAGCAGTCTCTTCTACATCACCAGAGAAAAAGAGTCTGTAACTTGGGGGGATGCCACAAGAGACAGCATCCCTTCTTTTAAACCTCCCGTTACCCACTTACACCATCATCTCCATTGTCTACCCACATCTAGAACACTTTTCCAGCTTCCAAAGTGCTCTAGCACCTGACTCAGCTTTCCTCTCTACCTCATCACAGCCATCATGTACTTCAGCACTATGTCTGACTGCTAATGGCCCCCACTCTGGGCAATTCCTCTAGCTGTCCCCCATGCCTACCATGCTGTCCTCTTGGCTCTGACTACTGACCAACTGGCTTCCTGTGAGTCCCAAATTAAACCCCGCCATCTACAAGAAGCCTTCCTCAGTGTCTCTGAATTCCACAGCCTTCCCTCCTTTAATTATCTCCTAGTTATCCTGAATATTCTTGTTTTGTCCGCATATCTGGTTGTATTTTGTTTCCCTCAAGCACCTGCAAGGCAGGACTGTCTTTCTGCCTCTTTTGTAACTAACCTCAGTTAACACAGTGCCTGGCACACAGGGAGTGCTTAAGGAATACTGACTCATTCAATTTCCTCAGCCGCCCACAAAAGTGGCCACATCCATGTATGTAGTCATTCAGCAAACATTTATTAAACTCTTACTACTATATGTGAGAGACTACAACAGGCACTGGGGATACAAAAACAAAGAAGGAAAAAAGAGCTTACATTCTAACAGGGGAGAAAATGAGTCCCCATAGGAGTATATAGAGAATAAGAACAATTCTGTACAAGGAAGTTGAGGAAGGAGGGCATTAAGCAGGCTGGAGAATCTCCTTCACATCTTGGAGGAAGAGGATTCTTAGGAGGCTGGGGAGAAGAGGGAGCATGTTCCAGGCATAGGGGACAGCTGTACAAAGGAACTGCATCTGTGCCTCAAGGGTCCTGGTTAAGAGTCCTCCTGGAACTGCCCTTAGACTCCAAAGGTTCCCCAAAGCCTCTCTCTTTCCCATCACAAGGGTCACCTTCCCACCTGAAGGGACTACCACCTTCCTAGAACTGGCCATCCAGACCTATGAGACACTCTTCCTCTACCATCAGTCACTGCCGCACTGGCACACCTCATTCTTCTTGGGACTTAAGAACTGTTCCACCTCCAAGAGGGCATATCTGAAATTCCCTCCCCTGAGCCCAGCACCTTCCCTTCAGCTTTTCCCACTGCTTCCTATCTCCTGGGCTTCCCCTCCTCAAGGCCTCCAGGTCCTCGACCTCTCCCCTTCTCCCCTCCTGCCTTCCCACACTTTCCTGCCCACCTACTAGCACCCTAGAGACCCTGGGATTTCCTGCTCTCTACCTTGAGCAAATCCCTACCTCTAAACTCCTCCCACTGCCTCCTCTGTTCTTGTTCCCAAGCCACCAAGCACAAGATAACTAACTGCATCCACTGCAGATAGATACCCCCCATCAGCCAAGCCCTCACATGGCTCAGCAACACTGCCCTGACACCGTATTTACTACTCTCCTCAGTGGCAGCTCTAAATCTGTCCTTTGGGGCTGTGCTAGGTGGCTCAGTGAATGGAGTGCCAGGATTGGAGTTGGGAGGTCCTGGGTTCAGATGTGGCCTCGGACACTTCCCAGCTATGTGACCCTGATTGCCTGATACTAGAACAGAAGAGATTTTTTAAAAAGCTCTGTCTTACGCCCCTCAGATTCCCAACTCCACACGCTCTCCCCAGTCACAGCAGAGTCAGCCTCATCTCCTACTTTTCAGAAAAAAGATTGGGTCATCTGAGCTAAACTCCTCCAATTTCCCTCCTCTTCACCTCAAAATTTCTCTCTTGGCTTCCCTCTTCCTCTTTTCCCTCTGTCTTAGGGAAAATGTCTTCCCTAAGTTAGCCTCTTAGTCTGTCCAGTTTATCTCTTCAGTTCCAAAACCTTGTTCCATGATTCAGTCCTTGTTTCTGTTGCATTTACAGTCTCTCCTCATCCACCAGCTGTTTCTCCACCATTTACAAATGTGTCCTTGAGGGGCAGCGAGGTAGCACAGTGGACAGGGAGGGAGCCAGGCCCATTGTGGGGAGGTCCTGGGTTCAAATCTGGCCTCAGATACTTCCTAGCTGTGTGACCCTGGACAAGTCACTTAATCCCCACTGCCTAATCCTTATTGCTCTTCTGCCTTGGAAGTGATACGCAATATTGATCCTAAGACAGCAGATAAGGGTTTGGAGGGGAAAAAAAAAAAAGGAAGAAGA
>NC_058134.1:281347704-281364656 GCF_016433145.1 Gracilinanus agilis
GAAGAGGAAGAGGAAGAGGAAGAGGAAGAGGAAGAGGAAGAGGAAGAGGAAGAAGAAGAAGAAGAAGAAGAAGAAGAAGAAGAAGAAGAAGAAGAAGAAGAAGAAATCAAACTGCCTAATTTGAATTGTTTTCTTTTAATTAGTCTTATCTGACTTTTTAATGCACTTTAATGTATTAAGTCTGCCTCTCTCTGTATTTGGGGTACAAATCAAAGATGAGTAAGGTGCCTGGTCCTAATTTGCTGGGCAGTTACCATACATTGCTCATAACTGAGATGCTTGAAGAGCAGACCCTGGTTCCCCGCAGTCATTTCATCTCTGACTCATTACATTGCTCCTTTCCTCTGCTATCTACTGGGGCTCTTCTGCCTCCTCCCACCCCTCCAATAAGGTGATCCCCAAGATTCTGGCTTTGTTCTGTTTTCCCTCTACCCCCTTTCATTTATTCCCATCACTTCCAGAACTTCTGCTATCATCTCTGCTTTTCCCACCAAATGCTACCAACAAATCTGGCCTGTCCATCTCAGAAGCACAGAATCTCAGCAATGCAAGTGAAGTCAGGTCATATCCAATTTAATCCACAGCATAACAGGCATCTGTTCTATTACCACCACCACCAGCACCCCCAACAAGTAACCACACAGCACCTATCTGGCACGATCCGGAGATGGGGGTCTGGTTCCCTCCTGAGATGGCTCACTCTATTCTGGGGCAGCTCTGATTGTAAAGAGCTCTCCCTTACTGAGTCAAAATCGACCCCTTGACATCTCCCACTCACCTGTAACAACAATCCATTTCCAGGCTCCAGCCCCACTATAGAGATGAGGAGCCTGAGGGCAGACAGAAGGAAAGTGACTTGCCCAGGTTTCACACAGTTACTACTGCCTAAGGCTGAATTTGAATTCAGGTCTCTAGACTCCAGGCCCAGTACTCTATCTTCCACATCACTGAGTTGTCTACTAGAGATAATATTCCCATCATACAGAGGAGGTAACGGGGTGATGTGCCCATGCTAATGCAGCTAAGAAGCCAAATTTGAACTAGCTCCCAAGTTCAATTCTCCTTAGCATCTCACTGCCTATCTTCCTCTTCCTCTTCCTCTTCCCATCAGTGCTGAGAAGGAGATGGACCTCTGGTTCTGTCAGTGACCCTCTGTGTGACTACAGGTAAAAAACGTCACTCATCTCTCTGGGTCTCAATTTCCTCACGTGAAAAATGAGGGTTGGACTAGCTGACCTCCAGGGCCCCTTCCACCTCTAACACTCAGTGACCCATGACCCCAGGCTAGTGCAGGCCCTGCTCCTTCTGGTCTAGCCTCCATCAACAACCTCTCAGGGTGATCTAGAGGAGTCCTGACCTGCTCACCCTGAATCCTGCCTCGCTTATTATTGCCCTTAGGACCCTGGGAAAGTCATGTAAGCTTTTTGACACCGTTTCTTCATCTGTAAAATGGAATAATAATGACATATAACTCCCAGGGTTGTCATGAAGAACAAATGAGATGACATATGCTAAAGCACGAGGTGAATGTGAGCTGCTGTTATGCTTAGCTTTCCCTGTTCCATGCTCTTCTCCTTCTAATTTTTCATCTGTCCTAAAGAATAACACAAATCATGGCATCTGCCTCCTCAAGAATCTTCAACAGTTCCCACTGCCTAAGAGTCATTCACTCAGAGCCAGTGAACAAACATTTAAATAAATAACATGTTGAAAGAAATATGTACCTTGACCCAGCATCCCAAGCAATCAAAGATCTAGTCCCACCCCTGCAAACCTGATGTCTACAGAGATTAAAATGACTATTCATGAGCTAAATATTATATTTTATAGTTTTATTAATAATAAACTAACATAAAAAACTAGAGTGAAAAGGTGCTAAACTAACTTCAGCTGCACTCATGAAGAAGAGAGGAAGAAGGAGGAGCTACAGAACTTATAAAACAATAACGTGACCATGCAAATGTGGAGGCACAAGGAGAGGTTAAAGGGAATTTGGAGAAATACTAAGGAACTTCTGGGGGATGAAGTCCAAAGCTTCAAAATCTCCATTTATACATGTCTCACAACCTCCTCACACAGCAGTCAGATGGGACACTTGCTATTACCCCAACACTCCATACTTTTCTACTACCACGTTTTTATCTCACACGATTCCCTCTGTACTCCCCATGTCATCAGTTAGAATCCTACCCATCCTACAAGGCCCAGTGGAAACACAGGTTCGTCCAGGAAGCCCTGCAAGCTAGAACTTTCCTCTAAACTGCTTCAGTGCTGTGCACGTCCTTGGGACACTCAGCACGCTCTATACCAAACTTACCTCTATCTGATCTCCTTTCCCAGACCCTGAGATCCTCCAAAAACTAGGCTGGAGCTCATCCACCTTATCCCCCACATGCCCAGAATGACGACCAGCCAGCCGGTAACTCCTACCTGGGATGTGGCGGCATCAAAACCTCCGCTGACATTTCCATTACAATCTTCACAAGAGAAGTGTCTCTCTCTGTAAACAGTGCTGAAAGGAAAGGATGCATGTTACCAGAAGCAGCCTGTGTGCAGGTGGCCCTGTAATGGAAAGGGGCCCCAGACACAATGATGATGATGATGATGATGGAGTCCAAGGGCTTTCTCACTAGCCACCCCCAGACGGCCACATCATGGTCTAGTTCTGAGGTTCTTGAGTTTTCCGTGTTATGGACTCCCTAGGCAGTCTGATGAGGTCTACAGACAGGTCCTTCTCAGACTATGGCTTTAAATGTGTAAAATAAAATACAAAGGATTACAAAAGAAGCTAATTATACTGAAATGTGGTTATAAAAATATTTTTAAAAATTCATGGACCCCAGACTCTTCATCTTAGTTGAAATTTTTCTCCTCCCCACCTTCAGGGAGGCCATGTCTCAAGATTATCTAAAAGGGGATTCTGAAAGTTTTCTTATAAATAGGATGAATAGACAAACCAGGATTCTGTGGCCATGAACAGATCACATCTCTCTGCCATTTTTAAAGGGCTCTGTGGCATACAGTGAGAAATCTGGCATGATTTTCTGTTTTTTGAAGCCAGGACATAAAACTGTACTCAGCAAAGATCTGCTTACCAACCAGAACTCCTCATAGCATCCAGCAGAAGCTTGACATATGGACCTAGAATGATATGGCACCAATTACAGTACGTTAAAAAATGCACAGAGGAGATTTATGAAAAAAAAAAAAAAAGGACATGATGTTATAAAGAAATAAATGATCCAGAATAACTAACTTCAAGATTACATAGAACTTCAGAGCAGGAAGGGACCCCAGCAGCTGTCTGATCCAAACTGTCTTTTTTTTTTTTTTAAAACTCCTTACCTTCTGTCTTAGAATTGATACTAAATAAGAAGCACAGTAAGGGATAGACAATTGGGGTTAAGTGACTTGCCCAGGGTCACACAGCTAGAGAGTATCTGAGGTCATATTTGAACCCAGAACCTCCTAACTTGAGGCCTGGTGCTCTATCTGCTGAGCCACCTAGCTTCCCCTTGGTCCAAACTATCTTTAAGGATATGAATCTCCTGGACAGAATATTGACCAAGTAGACACTTAACCTTTGCTGGTAGCCCTCCAATGAGGGGGAGTCCATCCCTCCCCAAGAGAGCTCACAACACTTTTGGATGGCTCTAATTATTTGGAAGTTTTTCCTTACCTCAAGCCTAAATTTGCCTCTTGGCTCCTTCCACCCACTTCAGGCCATCAGGTCGGAGCCAACGCTTCTTCATTCACATGCCAGCCTGCCTAGTATTCAAACAGAGCTCTTACGTGCCCCAAGTACATACAATACTGCCTTAGAATAAGTGAGGAATGAAGATTTGAGGACATCAACCCATTAACACAAGTACTTATTAAGGGAAAACACTGATACCAATACCAATACTAAGTATCAAGCAAGAATCCCAAGCAGAAGCAGGTCTATTTTCACATTAGTCGGAAGTCAAATGATCAAAGGTCTTAAGGCTTTACCATGCAGGGCACAATTCACGTGGTTGACAATTAAAAGCCAAGCATGTGATGTGGCTGCTAAAAAGCCTACAGAAACACCAGCTCATAAACTGAATTCAGGATCCAAATTACAGGGAGGAACAGTCCCACCATCCCCTACAAGGTGGTCAGACCACATGAGCTTTGTGTCCAGCCTGAAGCAGCATCCAAAGGAAAACAGCCAAGGTATGAGGTGCTGGGGACCCACTTCCTAGGAAGAACAGCTGAGGGCAATAAGGATTTTAATCTTTCTAAAGAAAATACAGAACTGCTGTCTTGTGATGACTATAACATTCATGTCAAGGCCAAATATCTGATGAGTAGTCATGGAGAAGAGTAAATAGAAAATCCAGGTATGAAACTAAATCTGAAGTTAAACTAAATTAAATCAAAATTTCCAGTAGGAAATATCTGATAGCATTCTTGTAGAAAAAGATGAAGAGATGTTGACTAGGCCATTTGTTTCCCAAAGTGGGGCCATGATCCCCAAGTTACTTGTGATCACTCAGTGGAACGGGGAAAAAGATGGGTTCTATATCTCACCCTCTTCCCCATGATCAGTCATGGGCTCCCCTGCAACACATCTATATACTCTCCCTTTCAACATTCCCCCATTCTACTCCCTCCCTCAGATCCACACACAAAATTCCCCAAGTTCCCCTGGTCCTCTGGCTGCAGCATGCTCACCCCCTGAGCCCTCTCTCTCATCATTCAGCTCATGAATGCATCAGGTTCCCCTCAGTGCTGGGCCCTATGCTTCAGGGCACTGGTGAGAATAATGCTCCCAAATACACTTTTCATGAGCAGACATGGATGAGTGTGATTGTTTTATCTTTCCTCCTAAATACAACAGGACTTCATTTTATGTAACCAATATATTCCAAGACCCTTTGTGTAAGTTAAAAATCCCACATAATCAAGAGCCCCATCATTTAATAAGTATTTCTTATACAAACATACCTAGGCATTTTACGACTTTTCTTAGGTTTATCAGAGCAACCAGCATCATTACTTTTTTTTAATCCTTACCCTCCATCTTAGAATCAATACTATATATATTGGGTTCCAAGGCAGAAGAGTGGTAAGGGCTAGGCATTTGGGGTAAGTGACTTCCCAGGGTCACAAAGCTAAGAAGTGTCAGAGGCCAGATTTGAACCCAGTACCTCCCATCCCTGAGCCTGGCTCTCAATCTACAGAGCCACCTAGCCAATCCACTCTTGGTGGAACTGGTTCAACCATTCTGGAAAACAACTTGGAATACTAAAAAGTGACTAAAATGCCTATCCCCTTTAATCAAGAGATCTTGGCATATATTCCAAGGTTAAAAATATATATACACTAGAACTTTCATAATAGTTTTTGTGGTTTAAAAACCAGAAACAATGTGCATGCCCTGATAGGATACAACTAACGACTAAATTATAGTATATGAATGGAACATTACAGCACTGTTAGAAATGATGATTACGATGCCTACAAAGAAACAGGAGAATTCATGAACAAAATTCTGTTCATGTCCAAAGAAAATGAGCAGAATTCACAAAACAACAAAACAATGACTTCAGTGACCACATAAATGAAACAAACTGGAGCAGTGCTGGAAATTATAATTATCAAACCTGACCCTGAAGAAAATTTGAGAGCTCTTCTGCCCATCTTTTGTCCTTTTTAGAAGGAGAAAATCGCACGTGTCCGATTTTGTTAATGTGTGGGTTCATTTTGCTGCTTTCCCCCCCCCACCACCTCTCTTTTTTGTTCTTTGTTATGAGAAGCTCTTTGGGAGGAGAGAGAGCGAAAGAAGGTGTTTAAAAATTAAGGTGATATAGCCAAAGAAGTCTGCATGCAGGTCAAAGCAGGCCATCTTCCCCTATATTTCCTTCATGAGATTTCTATTATATATGTGATAAGTGGGAAATCTGGAAAGATGTATTACATGAAAAGATGGGTATATCAGACTATTCACCACCTGGAGAAGCAGAGCAGAGGGGAGGGGAGGGAGGGGGAAAATCTGAATTTTTTTTTTTAACCCTTACCTTCTGTCTTAAAATCAGTACAGTGAATTCCAAGGCAGAAGAGCTGTAGGGGCTAAGCAATGGGGGTCAAGTGACTTGCCCAGAGTCACACAGCTAGGAAGTGTCTGAGACCAGATTTGAACCTAGGATCTTTGTCTCTAGGCCTGGTTCTCAATCCACTGAGCCAACCAGCTGTCTCCAAAAATCTGAATTCTAAAATGTCAAATAAACAATTGTCAAAAATTATTTCAACATGTAACTGAAAAAATAAAAACTATTGGGGAAAAAATAGAGGTGATGTAACAAAAACTGCCAAGAATTTTTTTATCAATTACTCCCTTAGCCAGGGAGGTGGCTCAGTGGATTGAGAGTCAGAACTAGAGATGAGAAGTCCTCAGAGACACTATCTAGCTGTGTCGCTCTGGGCAAGTTATTTAACCCCCATTGCCTATAGAGTATTGATTCTAAGACAGAAGATAAGGGGTTTTTTTTTAATTACTTCCTTCTCCAGTCCCTAACTAATCTAAGACCTCAATAACTAGAAGCAATGTGCTGTAGCAAAAAGTATTTATCTTGGATTCATGGGCATTGGTTCTGGATCTGACACTGCCTAGCTATGTGACCTTGAGCAAGTCACTTGACCTCTTCCTGCCTCAGTTTTCTTATCTGTAAAATGGTGGAAATAACAGCACCTACTTCAGACTGTTGGTGTGAGAATTAAATGAGATAACTGTGAAGCACTTAATGCGTTGCCAGGCACATAAGCATTAGCTACTAGATTATGAGTACTACTACTATCTCCACATGTCACACACACACACAAACACACACGGCAGAGTAGGGGTTCAGCCTGGGAGCCCTCCGGTCCAGTGGCGACCCAGAGGGCATAAACTGGGCCCAGGCTGGGGAAGGAAGGCCCCTGCAGCCCCCCGCCCGGTCGCCCCCCGCCGGGCCGCCTACTTCGGTCCAGCGACTTGAGGAGCATCAGCTGGCACTTCTGGTTGTGGGTGAAGAAGCTGGTAGCGAGGAAGCTCCTCTTGGGCTTGCCCTCCGAGTACCGCTCGGGGAACACCTGGTAGGTGAACTGCTGCTGCTCCCGCCGCTCCCGCTCCTGCGGCGCCTCGGCGCCCGCGCCCTCCATCCGCACCTGGGCCGCCGGCGGAACAAGCAGGGGGTGCTGCACCGGGAGCCGGGTCGCCCACTGGCTGAGCACCTGACCGCAAAGAAGCGGGGGAAAGGTTACCGCTGACCAACCAGAGCGGCCCAGCCCCTTCCTTCCCGGCCCCTGCTACCCGGCCCAATCCGGGAGGGCCACTGCCCCAGCTACCAGAGTCTGAGACCCGCCCTCGACCCTAGCCCCGCCCCGTGTGATCACGTGTCCCATAGTCCCCGCCCCGGGGTGGGGCCGTTCGGGCAGGGCGGGGCGGGGCGGGACCGACTCTCCCGCCTTCCCCTAAACCCGAGGAGTGGAGGTTATCTGGGACTCCCCACCTCCCTCCTGGAACATAAATGATTTGTGGTTTGGGGATATGATCGCAATTCATATAGAGATATATGTATGTATTTATGTATGTATGCGTGTATGTATGTATAATGTATATGTGTGTAAATGGACATATATCTATACGTATATGCGTGTATATATAGGCGCGCACACATGCCATCTATAGCAGCTAGGTGGCGCACATATGGCCTATATATATGCTCTCTCCCTCCGTTCCTCCCTCCCTCCCTCCCTCTTCCTTCCGCCCTCTCTCTCTTCCTCTCCCTCCTACCCTCCCTCTCTCCTTCTGTCTCTCTCCTCTCTCCCTCCCTCCCTATCTCTGTCTTTCTCACCCTCCCTCCCTATCTCTCTCACCTTCCCTCCCTATCTCTGCCTTTCCCTCTTTCTCCCTCTCCCTCCCTCCCTCTGTCTTTCTCTCCTCTCTCTCTCCCTCCCTCCCTCCCTATCTGTCTTTCTCTCCCTCCTTCCCTCTCTGTCTCTTTCTCTCCTCTCTCCCTCCTTCCCTCTCTGTCTCTTTCTCTCCTCTCTCCCTCCCTCCCTATCTGTCTTTCTCTCCTTCCTTCTCTCTCTTTGTCGCTTTCCTTCTCTCTTTTTCTCCCTCTCCCTCTCTCTGTCTCTTTCTCTCCCTCTCTCTCTCCCTTCCTCCCTCCTCCCCTCCTCTCCCCATGCACACATAAAGATAGATAGGGCAGCTGGGTGGATCAGTGGATATATGCTGGGCTGGAGTCAGTCTTCAAATCTGACCTCATATATTTACTAGCTGTGTGATTCTGGACAAGTCATTTAACCCTGTTTGCCTCTGCCTCAACTGTCAAATAAGCTGGAGAAGGAAATGGGAAATTGTTCCAGTATCTTTGTCAAGAAAGTCCCAAATGTGGTCACGAAGAGTCAGACATGTCTGAAAATAACTGAATAGTTATACACATATATGAACACACATATATAATAAATGTTGGTTAAATTATATATGATTTGGGGATATAAAATAAAGTTAATGGCTTTTCCTTCTTCTGGAAATGCATTTGGTCCTTCCAGTCCTGGGGGTTTAAGATACACTGCCCTTTGTGGGGGGCACTAGTTTCAGAGGTGGAGTAGAGGGTGTAATAGTTTAAAAATTGAAGTTAAAAGGATGGGGGTGCAGAACTGGAGTGTTCCATTTTCAGGGTGAGCATTTCTATCCCAAAGATTGGCAAACACTACAAAATCAGAGTTTGATTTGGAGTCTTGTGGATTGTTCAGAGTTCAGAAAGGGATGGGGGAAATGTTAATAATGCAGATTAAACAGGAAAGTGTGTCCTGTGTACATTCACATACACACACAAGAGTCAGTTTTAAAATATTTACCAACTCATCCTCAGTTTCCTCAACTGTAAAATGAGGCTCTTGGCCTCAAATGTTCCTAAGGTCCTTCTAGCTCTAAGAGTTAATACCAAAAAAAGAACCCAAAATCCCCTTACCTTCTGCACTAGTATCATTTCTAAGACAGAAGAGCAAATTAAGTCAAGGAAACGGAACTGTATTAAGGGCCCCCTATGTGCCAGGCATTGTGCTAATACAAAAAAATAAAATGGAAAAGCCAGTTCCTGCTCTCCAGAAGCTCACAGTCTAATGAGGGAGACACCATGCAAATAACTGATGTTCAAACAAGGGAAAACTTGGGGAGAGTCTCAGAGGAATGACACATAATTTAAGAAGAACTGGGAAAATCTTACAAAAAGGTAGGACTTAAACTGGGACTCTCAAGAAGCCAGGAAGCAGAAGTGAAGATGGAGAGTATCCAGATATGAGGGACAGACAGCCAGGGGGAAATGCCCTGGAGTCCTGAGATGGAGTGATGTTTGAAGAATAGCAGAGAGCCCAGAGCCATCAGATCTCAGGGTATCTGAGAAGAAAAATGTAAGAAAACTGTTCCTCCCTGTTCTGCAAATTCATTGATTAACAGTGCCTCATGTCTTTTTCTGTTATCATTTTGCACAGATAGGGTCAAACTCTTAAAAACTTTCTTTAAAGGGGGCAGCTAGGTAGCTCAGTAGATAGAGAGCCAGGTCTGGAGGTGAGAGGTTCAAATTTGGCCTCAGACACTTTCTAGCTGTGTGACCCTGGGCAAGTCACTTAACCCCCGTTGCCTAGCCCCATGTTGACAAACCTATGGCATGGGTGCTGGAGCATGCTCCGGAGGACATTTCTCCCATCACCTGCCTCTCTGCCCAGCAGCCCAAAGAAAGGGCTTCCTCCTTCCCCTGTCTGGGTTAAGGCAGGGTTGCAGCTTGGTCACTCAGTCTCTAAAAGGTTCACTATCACTGGTCTATCCCTTACCGCTCTTCTGCCATTGGTTCTAAGACAGAAGGTAAGAATGTTTGTTTGGTTTTTAATTATCATTTAATTGCAATTCTCCATACCACAGTAAAGAGCATATTTGTTGAAATATGTTTTTTTTTATTTACAATAGTTTAAAAATAGTGCCTTCAGTATCCGGTTTAAGGGGAAGAAATACCCAGGCTCATTAGAGAGTGGTAAGGATAAAATCACATTGTAACTAATTACACTAATTATAGTTGTAAGTCTAGTGCCTCAGGGACAGAGAGAAATGGTGGACCAGCATTGAAGTTCTGTGGGTGGAAAAAGAAACTGAGATTTTGATCAACAGAATGGAGATTGGGGGGGGGGGAGCAGGGGGAGGCTGTCAGTATGTAGTGAGAGACTGAGGTTCAGGTGGCAGAACTGGCGATGCCTTATGGATCCTGGCCCCGTCCCTACCCTATCCCCAGTTCCTGGAGCACAGCAGACAGTTATGTGATTAATTGAGGGACTGAATGGCATGAAACGACTGAACAATAAGCCTTTTTCATCCATTTAATTTTTCCTGAATAGGTTGTCACAGAAAAGGAGGCAAAGAAATGCCAGACTCTTAGGTGCTGCCTCCTTTTAAACAGTGAGAGAGCTCCCTGAGGAGGCCCTGTAATGTTATGGGGCCCAGATCTATATATGCAGCCCCAGACTCTCCTGAGCTCTAGTTCCATATGCATACATGTCCATGGCATATAGCAAACCAATGGTCCTAAAAATGTCTCAAACTCACCACGTCCAAAACAGAATTCATCGTCATTCCCCCAAATCCCACCACCTTCTTCTGAAAGGAACCATCCTTCTACTGGTTTATAATCTCTGTCTTCTCAACTACACCTATCCAACTGGTTTCCATATTTGGACATTTCTACCCCTCCAATCCTCACACCCTTCCTTCTACTCCACTCAAGACATATATGCTTTGTACGTTTACCCAGAAGAGTCTACTTCTACCTTTGCTGCACACACCTTGCTTCTGCCTACCTCTGAAGTCCCATCTCTCCATTTCTACCTGCAAAAATATTTGGGGGAACTCTAGCCCATCTCAAATCATAACTCCTCCATAAATCTTTCTCTGATCCTAACTAGAAGTGATTTTTTCCCCAACTTGTGGTCCTCTCCTGTATTATTGATTTCTAAGAAAATCAATATTGCTCTTTCAAGTAGGTTCCCGAGGAGAAGCCTCCAGTTTTATTCTTTACTGTAAATAACTTGGCTCATAGGATCACTGGCGTTAGAATTTGTATGGACCTGAAATCATCTAGTCCAAATGCTTTGTTTTACAAATGAGGGGGGAAAGCTCAGAGACTCTAAACAATTGCCCAAGTCATACAGGTAGCAAAAGTTAGGTCTTCAGAGTCCAAATCCATTCTCTTTCCAGGACTCTACCAGGCGCAGTGCTCTATACAAGATAATCCTGAAACATATTTGTTGAATGTGTATAGATGTATAACCTTAAGATTACAGGGCCATTGAGTTGGAAGGGACCTTAGAGGTCCAACCCCCTCATTTTACATATAACAAAACTGAGGCTGAGAGGTAAAGCGATTGGTTCAAAGTCATACAGGTAAGTGACAATGTGAAGCCCTTTAGGTCTTCAGAGTCTAAGTCTAATGCTTTTTCCATTATATTCCCTAATAGTACATTGCACAAAATAATTACTCAGGAAATATTTTTTGAATGAATCTAATAGTTTAACTCAGAAGATATGAATTTTGGGTCAATAAAAATAGAATTCTGCTCAACAAATATTTGCTAAGGGCCTAAGTATATTAAAATAAGCCCTGGAAAACCTGACATGGTCCATGCTATCAAAGCATTTGCAATTAGATAGCAGACATGTAAACAAATAAATAGAGGAAATTAGGTGCTTCAGTAGATGGAAAGTCAGGCTTCAGACACTTTTCTGTGTGACCCTGGGCAAGTCACTTAACCCCAATTGCCTGGACCTTACTGCTCTTTTCCCACTTTCTTTTCCCATGGAATCAATACGTCATATCTATTCTAAGAGAGAAGGTAAGGGTTTTTTAAAAAAGAAAAATAAATATAATAAAAGGTGAAAAGTTTTTAGAGCAAAAGAGAGAACAAATGTGTTTTAAGAAAATTTGAGGAGAAAGAGCTGATTTCCAGCTGAAAGGATCAAAAAAACTAAAAGGAAGACTTCATGGAGGCTGTAGCCACTCCTTTAAGACCATACTTTACATCCATCCACCCATCCACCCATTCACCATATCCAATGAGGACATCTTGCCTCTTGCCATCTGCCCTGCCGTTCCCATACATGCATTCTCTGCTTTCCACAATCCAATAATTGCTATCGTTGTTACTAGAAAGGGTGCGATAATGAATTTTCACTTAACCCAAATTGCCTCACCTTACCATTCTTCTATCTTGAAATCAATACTTTGTATCAATTCTAAGAGAGAAGGTAAGGATTTTTGAAAACATAAAGGAGAAATATATCTCCTCTCTTGAGTTTGTGTGGTAGATCACTGCTGCCAAATAAATCCATCACAGCACAGAAATTTTAGAGGCAAAAACTTGGGTTTTATGATGCTTAAGCCCAGGTTCGAGATTTAAAAAAATAACCCCAAATCAAAATTAGAATTCTAAAGATTTTTTATAAAAAAAATTGCATCAGACTTCTTGATCTCTCTCACTTTTGACCCAAATACAAATACCTTTTCCCACCTTCCTTGAGCTGAACATCTTTTCCACAGGTACTGAAAAACCTATCAAAAGCCCTTGGCCCTGTAAAGAGATCCAACATCAGGCTACTGTTAGATTTTGGTGTGCTAAAGGGGGACAAGGAGAGATGATTAAAGGGGTCCCTGATTAATTTGACAAGTTCCCTAATCGACCTGATTAGATTATAGTCACATGAGGAACATTTTCTCATGGGGAATGAGCATGTCATGATTTCATAAATGGTAATGCCATGATGGAAGATGCATTATCATCTGCTTTGCCATGGCACCCAAGGACCATGGGACCATTCTATGTGTCTTGCAGCCGAAACTTTACGTATATTATTTCTCCCATTCAAATGTGAGCTCCTTGAGAGCAAGGACTGGCTTTTCTAGTTGTATCTCTAGCACTTAGCATAGTGCTTTGCACATAGAAAGCCCAAAATGTTTTTTTTTCACTTATTCATTCATTCATGGCAAGAATATGGAGGGAGTGGTACTGTGGATTTTTAAAATTAATATCCAATACTATCCACAGTACAGAATTGGGAAGCATGGCTGGTGCCCACAAGGAAGAGTAGAAAATGGAATAGACTCATGCAACCTCGGCTATAAAGCCCATTGGCTCAGGACTCTCTCCTCATGGGGGGAGATGAATGGCTTGCTGGGATTGTTGAGAGCTAGAGAGAGAGAGCACGGGCCTTTTGAAATCTCTTAAAGTTGTCTTTAAGCTTCAAGTCATATGAGGCACTTCAAGAGGGAAGATGGCCAGTCCGAGCCCACTTCAGGTGGTCCTACAAGGTCCTACATAGGTCCTACAAGATTCTATGAAGACACAAAAGGAGCCGGTGGTCTTTATTGTGTCCCTGTAGCCAGATTGCTCCACTAGGGACTCAAGGGACTCTTTCTCTTGGTCCCAATGATGCCATATTTCCTGATAACTATTCCCCTATGTATACTTTCTCTGATTTCCATTTTGCTATCTGGATGAATGGATTTCTTTGCTAACTGTTAGCAGAGTCACTCTGGAGCTGGTATTTGGTGAGAAGGGCATCAAGGTTTGGATTCAAAGCTCAGGTCCCTATTTCTCCCATTAACGAACAGTGACCAGAAGTTTAGCTTGAACCTAAGAACCACATCCGCTAGGCCTGTGTTGGCAAACCTACAGCACGCATGCTGGGGTGGGGGGGGGGCTGCTCACCTCCCCCTCTCCAGGTGTAGCCAAGGACATTTCCCCTATCACCCTCCCCTCTGCCCAGCAGCCCAATGGGAGCTCTTCCTCCCTCCCCTGTCCAGGGTAAGGCACAGGCACAGGGCTCACACGGGACACGAGGGTTATCATTTAGGCACTTGGTCTCTAAAAGGTTCACCATCACTGCCCCAAACTAACAATATTTAAGGGAGCAGAGAGATGGGGTTCTAGGGCAGTAGTCCGGCTCTCTAAGGAAAACAGAGTGGCTTAGCATCTGGCCCTAACCTCCTGCAAACATTAAAGTCTCCCTTGGAGGAGAATGTGGAGGCTCCCGGTCCACCTCCCTTTGGGCCAGCCAACACTGCCCCCACACCACAGGAAGGCGACATCAGGACAGGAAGAAGCCATGGGAGAGAAGATGAGCCTGTCGATGTCAAATCCAAGAATTGGTTCAGTCTGTGTCAGAAGAGAGTCTTGGGGGTGGAAGGCAGGTGGGAGAGGGGAAGAGCGGTGGGATTCCTGTGCCGCCAGTTACATACCATATAAGGTAGGTTTGAGCAAAATGCAGCTGACAGTCTAACTGCACACTAAGTCTTAGCAAACTAGACAGCAGCTGATATCTTTTTTCATGTTACATAATGTTCCTGAAAAGGTCTATGCAAATGGAATAAATTTGAATCATAATTTCTGATCAATTTACATTATAAATCTAATCTAGGCCCTGGCTCTGCCACCGGTACCAGCAATGCCATCTTGGGCCAATTGTTCGACTTTCCTTGGCTTCTGTTTACTCATTTGTGAAATGTTCAAAGGACTCTAATCTGGGATTGATGCAGCCCTATCTGGTAGTTCAGGCTTGAAATTGAAATTAGATGAGATTCACCCAGAACATTTTAACAGTTAACAAAAGATCACTTCGCTTCAGCATACATGCAGAGTCTGTAAGGATACTGCTCTGAGTTCTGGGGGGAAAAAAATGGGGCAGCGGGGCAGGGTAAGGTACCTGGAAGAAGGCTATGTCATCAGGGCATTGACTCCTCCAGAGCCTAATTTTATGCCAATTAGGTAAAAGTTTCCTTACCTTTTAAGGGGAAAAAAAAACTAGCATAACCTACATGGCAGGAACACACTGTTAGAGTGTTCCTGCCACAAAGGAGTTAGATGATATGATCTCTAAGCTCCCTTCATAATTCTAAATATCTATGCACTGATTGCCTAATTACATTTTTAAAAGAAGTAACAATAAATTATATATTAATAATATTTTATACATAATTTTTACACGCCTTATCCTACTGTTATCTTACCATGTCAACCACAGTGAGGTAGACGGGGTAGGTATTAGCCCCATTTTACACATGAGGAAACTGAGGCTCAAAGAGATTATTAAATGATCAAGGAGAAGCATGGGAGTGGGAGTTCATGTGTTCTGAATCCTTGTCTCCTTTTGTCTCTTTATAGTTTATACCATAAAATGACGCATTTCAAAAGCAGAGGATTAAAGATGCTACATAATGGATGGCTTTATAAGACTTCAGATAAAATGGGCTGAGGTGAAAGTATATCACTGTAAGAAATAAGCAGGGTATTTTTTCCTGCTCTTCCCCAGTGTGGAGATCTTCTGGTCTGCTCTATCCACTTAGACTTGGCTCCCAGCTGAACGCCATTTTCTTTGTTAAATCCATTTGGGGTTAGGATATCCCAGAATAATCCTTTCAGTTCATCTGGGCAAGAGACTAACTTTTTTAAAACCCTTATCTTCCATCTTAAAATGAACACAGTATTTGTTCCAAGGTAGAAGAGTTGGTAAGGGATAGGCAGTGAGGGTTAAGTGACCTGTCCAGAGTCACAGGGCCAGGAAGTATCTGAGGCTAGATTTGAACCTGGGACCTCTTGTCTCCATATCTGGCACTCTATTGACTGAGCTACCTAAGCTCACTAAGTCTCTTGAGTCCTTTCCAATTTTGAACAGGTGATTTAGAGATGGGAAAGGCAATGCAATACCTGGAATGATAATTGTTTAAACGGTCCCTAAAAAAGGTAGTGTGGTATAATGGGAAGAGATAAAGCCTCTATCAGGAAGAGCTAGATTTAAGCCTTGTCTCTAACACATATGTTATTCTGAGCAAGTTGCTTAACTTCCCAGCCAACTCCCAAAGATTATAAATCACAGATAATATATGAATCTGCATTGGTGGAGGGAACATCGATGAATCACAAGTCTGAGATTTTAGAAATCCTTGAATTGATTCAAATTGGACCTAATCATAGTTGCAATCAGTGGACAGACTGTACCTCCCCCTGTTGTCACACAATGAAACTCTATCTCATTGTGTGGCAACACAATGTAGGTAACACACAGTAAAGGTCTCACCGGCTCAGAGGAGCAATGATTCCTCTCTCTCTCTCTGATTGTTTTATCCCCAGATACTGGGTGTTGTGTCAGCCTAGGGACAGGTTCAGCAATAGTTAAGACAGAGTCTACGTGACTTGAGGCATATCCATTTTACCCTTTACACTTGTTTTTCTGCTCCCTTCTCTCTCCTTTCTCTATTTTACAACCTTGTTTTTTGCCTTTTCTCGCCTAGTTAAATTTTTACTATGCCTACTGCCCTTAGAGTACATATCTCAGAGGAGGTTGTCACAGGAACTGGCCAAAGCCCATCTCAAGGCCATTATAGTCATCTAAGCTAGAGGTAATGAGGGCCTGAATTAAGGTTATAACTGTACAAGCAAAGAAAAGGAGTCAGATGCAAGAGACATTGTGAATATAGAAATGGCAAGAGATGGCAATTAAGAGATTACGTGGGGTGAGGGAAAATGAAGGGTCAAGGATAACGCCAAGATAACAAACCT
This sequence comes from Gracilinanus agilis, assembly GCF_016433145.1. NCBI lineage: Eukaryota > Metazoa > Chordata > Mammalia > Didelphimorphia > Didelphidae > Gracilinanus > Gracilinanus agilis. Next base: position 281,364,313 of record NC_058134.1, read on the forward strand.
GGGAAACTGGAAGAATGTGGTATCTTCCAAAGAAATCAGAGAGGGAAAGCTAGGTGGTTCCGTGGATAGATAGCCTTAAGATGGGAGGTCCTAGGTTCAAATCTGACCTCAGATCCTTCCTAGCTGTGTGGCGCTGAGCAAGTTACTTGACCCCAGTCTCCTAGCCCTTACTGCTCTTCTGCCTTAGAAATGGTATTTAATATCAATGGGAAAGAAAGAAACAAAGAAACACAGAGAGAAAGAAACAAAGAAACAAGAAAGGAAAGAAAGAAAGGAAGGAAGAAGGAAGGAAGGAAGGAAGGAAAGAAGGAAGGAAGGAAAGAAGGAAAGAAGGAAAGAAGGAA
>NC_058134.1:281369544-281384074 GCF_016433145.1 Gracilinanus agilis
GAAGGAAGGAAAGAGGGGAGAGGAGGAAAAAAGGGGAGAGAGAGGAGGGAGGGGAAGGAAGGAAGAAAAGAAGGAAGGAAGGAAAGGAGGAAGGAAGGGAGGGAGAAAGAAAGAAAAAGAGTAAGTTTGGGAGGGAAGATAATCAGCTCTATCTGGACATGTTGAATTTCATATGTCTCCAGGACATCTAGTTGTAGTTGGTTTTAAACTCTTACTTTCTGTCTTAATATCAACTCTAAGACAAAAAGACAAGGACTAGGTAAGTGGGGCTAAGTGATTTGCCCAGGCACACAACTAGAAAATGTCTGAGACCAGATTTGAACCTAAGTCCCCCTGAATCCAGGTCTAGAGGCTCTATCCACATTAGCTGCCTCAGGACATCTAGTTTTAAATGTCCAATAAGCAATTGATACAGGTGATAAAGGATTAACGATATAAGGAGAGACTGAGGCTGGATGCATAGGTCTGGGAGTCACTGGCACAGAGATGCTGGTTAAACCCATGGGAGCTGTTGCAGTTGCCAAGAGAGGATGTTAAGAGAGAATTGGGGACCTAGGAGAGAACCTTGGGAAATAACAAGTTAGAGATAAATTGAATGGTGCACCAGAAGAGGAGCCTGAGGAGTACCTAGACAGGTAGGAGGAGAACCAGGAATTAGCAACGATAGCCCAAGAGAAGAGAAATACTACTATTGAGGTCTCTCCATCAGGACAGGACTGAGTAGTGCCTTCAACAGGCAACAGTGGCCAAATTAAAACAAAGTTTCTTCAGCCATAAACTCCCTAAAGCAGCCACTGGCTGATAGCACTTTTGAAAAGTTACCTTTTATTGGGCCCTAGTTGTGCCTAAACATTGTTGCAAAGGCAATATCCATTACTCTTTACCCAGAGTTGCTATTATGAGTTGGGTGATGCAAGATGATCCCTTAAGACAAGATGTAGAGGTCATATGGCGCCTCCACTGTTAAACAGAAATGGTATATTCAAGATGGTGCTTGCCTGGACTCCCTGTGTGTTAGTGCCCTTCATGAACAGCTTGAGAAATTGCTAGCCCAGAGCTTGGATTCCGCCTTCAAGAAGACTGCCCTAAAGAAGGACGGATTGCTTTTCGACATAAGTCCCACTTAACCCTCCACTAGCCATCCTTATTACATCCTCTCTGCCAAGTCACTGGGACCTCCAGGGTTCTGCTTTTCGAAGGCCATCTACAATCTAAGGAAACCATTCTGTTCTCCCCTAATTGGCAGGTTCTCTTTCCTCTATGCTTCAGACAACTCCTTCCTAGAAAGGTCTGGGGAGACCAAGAGTCTAATCCTAGAAGGTGTTTTGCTTTCAAATGACATAAGAGGAAATAAAATTCTCTTTTAACAATTGTGAATGAGAATGCACTGGAAGGAAGGAGACTGTTAGCTAATTGAGGGTAAAGCTTGAGTCCCTGGATGAAGGTAAGGTGAGAGCAGTCTAAGCCCTACAGAAAGAGGTTTTAGTGATACCTCACTAGATTGGGTATCACCCAAGCCTTGATGGGACTTTGGGGAAGAGGGAGGTTTGGGCTCATCTACTGAGGAATATTAAGAAGGGATAGTATGGGATGAGGGAGTCCCAGCATCAATTCAAGCTTGGGACAGGTGGCTTACAAGAGGATTATGGCTTCTTCACCGCCTTTCATATAGATGATCCTAACTTGTGATTGGGATGACATTGGAGGTATCTTCATCTCTATTGGGGACCTGATGATTTTCCTGGTGCTACTCATGATTATCATGGCTGTTTTTTATATCACAAGACCTACCATAACTACCCCCAATGTATAAATTGTAACTTTTTTTTATCTTTATCCTCTTTCTTAGAATTGATACTAAGTATTGGTTCTAAGGAGGAAGAGCAGTAAGTCTAGGCAACTGGGGTTAAGTGACTTGCCCAGGGTCATACAGTTAGGAAGTATCTGAGGCTGGCTCTCTATCTATTAATAGAGAGCCCCATAGCTAACCTGTGAATTTTTCTTTTTTAAAAATTGTCTAGCTTTTTGTATTTATCTTTATAAAATTCTATGTAATAATCTCTTCCTCTAACTTCACTTATGATAGTGGTGAAAGGTCCTCTAGAAAATTGTTGAGATGTTGCCCACTAAGAGATGGGATGTGGGTACCTGCTTTACGTAGGCTGGGCTGGTTTCCCCTTCAGGGAATGGAAAGGATATTCTCCGGAATGTTTTGTTGTCTGTGATTTTAGCAGAATTTGTAATCCCCTATAGAAAATTTTTCTGATTTAGTACAACCACTTAGTGGCCAGCATGAGAAGTATAAGCCATTTTGTTTTGACTCTCTTCTTAACCTGAAGAATTATGTATTTTTAATCTTTCCTTATTAATAAAGTCATTTTTGTCGCATGTTATGATCTATGAGTGTCTCGTGGCCCCCTAACTGAGCCTGAATCACCAGATTGACTTGACTTGAGCCAAGCACAGAACAGTCCTGAAGCTGAGTCCGGTCTCTATTTTTTTTCTAGTTGTTTCAACATTTGTTGGGAGAGGAAAGAGCACCTTATTCCAAACCTCCTAATGACAAGAGATAACTCCAGGTCTGGAAAGAGGTGTTGTGGGCTACATACAATATTGGTATGGCACTGGCTGATTGTCCTTGCTTAGCATTTGGATTTAAGGGCATCCAGGTAGCACAGTGGATAGAGTGCCAGGCCTGGAGTCAGGAGGGCCTGGGTTCAAATGTGACCTCAGACATTTCCTAGCTATGTGATCCCGGAGAAGTCACTTGCCTAGCCCTCGCCCTTCTGTCTTACTAGGACAAAAAAAGAAGGATTTAAAAAAACTGATCACAGTGCCTGGCACATAGCATGTATTTAATACTTTAATTAATTAATTAACTGACAGCTAAAACTTCCTTCCCACCCTGTATATTTCATTCTGACCAAGAAGCCTTTGAATCCCCCTTTGGCCACCAGATGGGAGAAGAGTGCGCCAAAAGGATGTCATATCCACAAAGTCCACTGGATGGCAGTCAAGAGAATAAAAATGGTACTATAGCATGGCAAGCAGGGTATGGAGGCTGCCATATTCGCTCAGCCCACCAGATGGAACCAAGACCCCGCCATAATGGCTGGCTCGCCACAGCTATGAAGAGTGAATCAGGGCTCAGACTACCACTTGAAATCCTGATCTGTTTTTGTCAACTCCGCAAACCCCGCAGAATTACCCAGGGAAGAATTCTGTTGCCCATTCTTTCTAGAAAAAAAGCACAAAGCCCTTTGGACCAATTACCGGATTGCCCTCTGTTCCCATCCAACCTGGATTAGAGAAGGGATCAGGAGAGGGGATGATAGCATCCCCAGCACCCTCAGGAAAGGAGGGAAGGAGATTGTTAGTGCAAACTGAAAAGGACCAAAATCACTTTATCAAAATATTCTACAAATCCCTGGAGCTTCTCAGGAGGAGGACTATAGACCTCCCAAGCAGGCATGGACTTGAATCAAGATTTGATGGCATAGAAGGGAAAAGAAGAATCATCAAGGGGGTATTTTTGTGAAAGGCAGAAAACCCCATCACCACAACCATTGTGACCACCATCAGGAACAGGACCCAGGAGAGAAAATCTAAGAAATCAGGAATTTAGCATCGGTTTAGTCTCACACTTAACTTTGAGTCTAAACAGGTTCTCAGCTCACTGTGAGCAATCCTGAGGGTAGTCATTTACCCACAGGCCTTTGTTAGTAATCTGCATTTGGGGGAATGAGCTGGAATAGCAATTGACTCTTATAAAAATAATAGTTTTGCATCTCAGGAATTTTCCCAGCCAACTTTGCCTTAGGGACCTGAGTAGTAGATTCAAGGGTTGACATTTTGAGTCCAGTGCTATCTTACTGGCTGTAACCCTTGAAATGTCTCCATGCCTTTGATGCCTTTTTTTATGGCATGGCCCCCCTTGCTGTCTGGTGAAAGCTAAAGATCCCCCTCTCTCCAGAATAATGTTTTTAATTGCATAAAATATGTGGAATTCCAAAAAGTAATATAACTATGATATATATGTGTAATGGAGTAATCAAAATATTTTGTAGAATTATTATATAGGTCTCAGTTTAAGAAGCCTTGCTGGTGTCTTATATTTTCCTACTGAAATCAGGTACAACTAAGCGAAGTACAGTATTTATTATGAGCATGATGTGCCTATGCTAACAGGGTTTGACATCTTGGAGGACAGATGTCATTAGGACACCAGGACTAGGATCTGCCAGAGTTAACTGAGCAAAAGTTACAATTAAACGTATTAGAAGCTAAAATCAGTTAGATCAACCCTTTCATTTTACAGGTGAGGAAACCCAGGCCCAGAGGGGTAAATTACATTACTGGCAGAGCCAGACCTTGAATCAAGGCTTTCTAAAGGAAATCATTTCATGTGAAATGGGCTTCATTTTCTCCCCTGCCATGACTGGGCTGAATTGAATGGGGGGATTTTGTCAACAAAAAGTAAATACTAGGAACCAAATATACAAAAAAGTTTACCTAATTAAAAAGAAAATGTATTTACCTTCTATAGATCTCATCATATGAAGAGGGCGAAAGGGAGAAGGATAATGATTGGTTTTGTTTTAAAATCTCCTATCCACAGAAAGCACTTAATGGCAATGTTTTTAGGGTTTTGATTTGTTCTTTTTTTTTTTTTTAATTTCAAATCCTCCTACTTCCTTTTCACATTTTATTGGAGCCTTTTGTCGATCTCATCTTTTCCCTCCTTGAGTTTTTCTTTATGAAAGGGAAAGATATAATACAGAGATCACATGCCCAACAATGTATGAATAATCTGTACCAAGATTCATCCCCTCTCCCCTCAGTTATTCTCTGCCATGAGAGGGGAGGTATATTGTGTTTCATTATATATTCTTCAGGACCTTCACTGATTTTTCCATTCTTCAAAGGCCATCTTTTAATCATCTTTCCATTTACACTGACATGGTCTATATCTTTATTCTTCTTTTATTTTGCTCTCTATCAAATTCATACAACTCTTCCCATGTTTCTCTGCATTCCTCATGTTCATAATTTCTTACCATACATTGATAATGGCATTTGTCAACTAGCATTACTAAGTATGTGCCAGGCACTGTGCATTCATAGAGTAAAGGTTGTTTTGTTTAGCCATTTCCCAACAGATGGGCAGCTTAAAGAGTGTTACAGTGAATATTTTGAAATAAATATATTTATTGATATTGAGTCCATCTTTGACTTTTTTCAGGTGTGTCTAGCTCTTTGGCAAGAAATCCAATTTAATCTCACTTTATTTTGTGAACCCTCTAATATTAATAATCGAGGGCCTAAAGACTCTAAAAACTGGCTAAAATGGACTGGTTATCCTGGGGGTTGCCACCCTCAAGAGATCATTATCTCCATTTGGCTCATTGTCCCTCATATAGGAATTCTCCAGGAAAATTTCTATCTGTGTTTGAGGCATAGCTCTGGTCTAGGTTTCCCCAAATATAGATAACAGGGTCCCTAATTCACACACAGTCATTCAATCAATATGGCTATTGGCTATGGGACACCTTTGATTTCATCACCACAGAAAATGCATATTATTCAAAAAGCTCATTGGAACCCACGAACACACACAGAAACACACAGCACTCAAATTAGCCCATTAGCTCCCCATAAAAGGAAACAGAACTTGGAGGTTGGGATCAGGGCAACCCTCTATAATTCTGGGAAACCCCTTCAGAATTGTACACGGTCTCCCCAAGACATACTTTGGAGGCTATTGAACAAGCAATGCCTTGGAATTGTTTTATGTAGGCTGGGCTGATTTCCCCTTCAGGGAATGGAAAGGACATTCTCTGGAACATCATTGGTTTGGCTTTTTTGCCCTCTAAGACATAGAAAGCCCAGACTGTGGAGGCAGACAGGTATTATCTGAGTAGCTCTCCAAGTAGGAAGCTGTTCCAAAATTATGTAAACTTTCTTCTTCTTTCACCAAAGAGCACACTGACTCAGGAACTCTTTCTCTCCCAAAGGTCTAGTGCCTGAAGTCAAATTCAAGAACTCTAAACTTAAGATTACCCATTAGGCAACTCTCAAAGCTGATGTTGCCCAAGAACTCTCCATTCTCTGGACTAGATGCTGAGAGTGGTGCTGTCTAGGGAATTCAACCCCACCTCCCCTTCCACACAGAAGGTCAAAGCTCAGGAACAATGTCCTTGAAATTTCCTTTTCAGACTGCACAAAAATGCATCTGCCTTGGTCATAAGCTTCTGCTGGAAATCATAACTGCTATGGGGCAAGACAAAGAGAAATCCCCTCCCCACCCCTTAATCTTCTTTTTTTTTTAATTTTCTAAACCTTTAACTTCTGTGTATTGACTTATAGGTGGAAGAGTGGTAAGGGTAGGCAATGGGGGTCAAGTGACTTGCCCAGGGTCACACAGCTGGGAAGTGTCCGAGGCCGGATTTGAACCTAGGACCTCTCGTCTCTAGGCCTGGCTCTCAATCCACTGAGCTAACCAGCTGCCCCCCCCCCTTAATCTTGCTGAAATACCAAAGGTGCAGGGGAAACACATGAAAATCAAATCCTGGAAAGCAAGTTTGCTTCTATGGGTCATAGAGAGGGGTAGGGGATCCTTAGTCAATCAGGAAGAATTCCCTTGGTCTTATTACTGAGGAACCAGCAGGCAGGTCCAGGATTCTGTCAGGACACAGCCTCTAATCATCTCCAAATAAGGTCTGCTAATTTTGTCTGGTTGATTAGGGAATTCCTCAAATTGATGAGAGGTTTTTTTATGATCTACCCCTTCCTCCTTCTATATTCAGAATTCTTCAACCAATTTCTAGCACAAAAATACATATACTATTATAGAACCATCTTGCAAATAATGTGCCCTATAGCATAACACTGCCCCCTCCAAGCCATCCCCCAGAAGGAGGATGCAACTTCAGATTCTAGGGTACTCTGAATACCATGTATTCGGGCTCATGAGCCCCTACTAGTGTTTTCCATTATCAATCGTCCAATAGACAGAAAGTTAGCTCTTAGCTTTGCTAAGGCATTTACTACACTATAGTAAGACCAGTAGCTACAAATTAAACACTTTCCCATAAACTTGGGGTGCATTCTCCCACAAATACGGAATCCACAGCAAGAATGGGCTCAAATTAGGTTGATGGTGACACATTGGAGGCACATATAGAAAAATGCAACTCATAGCTCCTGCCTAGAAATTCTTTGTCTTTCATAGTTTCAACTTTCAAAGTTCTTTGAGTCTTCCAAGTCTTCAAAGAACTTTCAAAGTTCATAGAGTCCCTATGCTAGGCTCTTCAGGTCTTCTCTTCATTGCCAGCTCTCTTCTGTGTAGGGGATTCTAGTGACTATGTCTCTGTATCCATTTCTGTCTGGAATATATATCTCTATTGCCTCATTGAGCTTCAAACATGAACTAAGAAATCTTAAACTGTGATATGGAGTATCTTCCTCCGGACAAGTCGCTACTAGACGCTATGGCCAATATTGGTGGGGGAAGAGAAGTCTTCTCCTCTCTCCATAAAGGCTTTCTCCACAAAGTGCCATAGAGCCTATAACATCTTCCAAATGGACTGTTATCTCTAGGGCGTAGCTATTAAAGCCCTGCAGAATCAAATATGATTTTCCTCATCCAGTTTAGAACTTTAGAAATTAACAGTCTTTCACAAGACGCAAACAAACATCATGTTTTCAACAGTGCTTGTATCTCAGTGCTCGTAAAGGTCTTCTCCAACCCAAAAATAGTTAGGGAAAAGGAAAACAAAATAAAAATCTCCCCTCTCAGTGGTTATACCTGGTCTCTACAGAGCTTCCAGAATATATAGAACTCTCCCCACAGGAATGAGGAACCTGAGATCACCTGGAAGTGGCCCTCTCACCCTTTAAGTGAAAAACCAAATCACTTTGTCTTGTATAACACAATAACTTGTGCTTGTATAAAAAGATACACTGATACCAGTGGAGAAAAGAAGTGTGACCCTCCACCTCTCCCTTTCCCTCTCTAAAAGGCTCCTCTTTTCTGGGTTCAGTGACATACCAAATGCTATGACAAACTAGAGCTTGGGTGATCACCTTCACCCTCTCCCATCAAGGGACTCCTCTGCTCTGAACCCACATATACAGATGGGGTTTAATCTTGAGGGGGTGAAATTTAGCCAGGAGTCCCTGCTACACACAGGGAATAAACTTGAGATCCATCCCAACCCCCTAGTTGGAAAGGCAGGCTAAATTACGCAATGGTGCTTAACATGTTCCATGTGTAATAGTTTAAACCCAAACCCTAGGGATTGAGAGAAGATAACGTGGTATAAATATGCTTCAATTACATAGGAAATGGGTTCTTTAATATCCTATTCCATAACTCCAAGAGAAATTATAATTTCTACCTTTGGGTAGAGTAGGAGGAAAGCTCTGGCTGAGCATCCACTTCTCTACTCTTCTATCTCCAAGAAGGGTATTGATCTTTAATTATATGACTCTACTCCACATCAGATTTGTGCTGTATGATGCTCTCTTTTAGGGTTCAGAATAAAAATCTACTTTTTGGTTACTATAAATTTAGTGGAAGGTAACAGTTATATCGTTATTGTTGTTGAGTCATTTCAGTCATGTCCATCTCTTTGTGATCCATTTGGAGTTCATCTGTCCGTCTGTTTCTACAGCAACTCTTTTTGAAGTTTCATTGTATTGTATCCTATTCATTGTATTCATCAGATTAGGAATAATGTTGTGCTGCCAGATAGAACATTTCAGGGAGCTGCATCTGATCTGCAGGCTGTAGTTTGCCCATCACTGTTCTAAACAGTTGTATTATTCTCAGAAAAGTAAGTTCCCTTCCACCAAACAACTGTTGTTTAAAAAAAAAAAAAAAAAAAAAAAGATGAACACAGACTTTATCTAAGCCAGGGGTCAGCAAACTATGGCACTTGGGCCAAATCTGGCTGTCCTCTTATTTTTGTAGCCCATGAATTAAAAATGGCACTCAGATTTTTCAAAACAAAACTGTACAAAAATAATCAGTGGGCCAGATTTGGCCCATAGGTCACAGATTGTCAACTCTTAATCTAAGTAATCAGTAAAAATGTGAAATTTGAAAAAAATAGAAATTTGATAAGTTATATATAGCTTAGCATAGATGAGAGACTACACAAAAGAATGTGGGTTCTTTGATTCATGAGCAAAATAAAATCTCAACTAAACCTCACCAGAGAAATTTTTCTTTGAAGTTTCTGATGTTGCAGGAAAATTGAGGAATATAAGTCTACCTACCTTTGTGGCTCTGAGGATCTCTGTTAGCCAATGAAAATGTTCATTTTGTCCTCCTTGCTACATCTTCCTTATCTCTCTTGCCTTGCCAGCGTGTGTCTGTCTGTCTGTCTGTCTGTCTGTCTGTCTGTCTGTCTCTCTCTCTCTCTCTCTCTCTCTCTCTCTCTCTCTCGCATATATCATATGCAACATTGTGAACTCAGCCAGTCAGAAGTCATGTCTCCTTCCACTACACAGCGTCAGCTTCAAAAAATCACCCAGACTTTGTGGAGCAGAATGTTGCACTTAAACTCAGAAAAGAGCTGCGGGACACCCAAAAAAGGATTGACCACTTGGGGTTGACTACTCAGGTTTTCTAAGCCATCAGGCGAACTCCACGACTATTATAATTCTTTAGAATCTCAGACAAGCTTCCTGGATTCATATCATGGTATAAGATAAGCAGTCTAAAATTGGCTTAAAAGTTAAAAAGAAAAAAAAAAAGAACATGGAGGAGCTCCTATAGTGGGCTATTCTAGGAGAATTACCTAGGTACCAGTGTTCTAGGCATGAGAAATCAATAGTATTCATATTAGCTTCCATACTCATAACAGGTTCAATAGAGTAATAATAAGTTTTGCAAGTAATAACAGGTTAACAGTTTTGCAAAGTGATAAGAGACATATGGCTATATCTACAGGTCACAAACTACATACATACAAATATGAATATATTATGTGTGATATCATCAGATCCTCACAGCAACCCTGTGAGATAGGTTCTGCTATTATCCCCCTACAGGAGAGCCCTTGGGGACAGTCAGTGGACAGAGGTCCAGGCCTGAGATGAGAGGTTCTGGATTGAAATCTGATCTCAGATACTTCCTAGCTGTGGCAAGTCACTTACCCCAACTGCCTACCCCCTGCTGCCCTTCTGCCTTGGGACTGAAGCTTTGTATTGATTCTAAGGCAGGTGAGAGTTTTAAAACATTTTTTGAAAGGAAGAGGAAAGCCCTCAGCACATTTGGCATGTACTACATGGAAAGGCAAAGACAGAAGAACGAAAAGGGAAGAAGGCATGGATGGATTGTAGTCTGTATCCACGGAGGGAGTATCCACACAAAGGTGACCACAAATAAATCTAAATATATTTGCCTCTTAGCAGCTACTGATCACATTCAAGGAGTGGGAAGGGAGGAAGAAGGTATCAATCTTGAGATTATAGTTTTGCAAATGGATGGGCATTCTGTGGCATAGTGGCGCCAGGTATGTGGAAGGAGACGTGACTTCTGACTGGCTGAGAGATGTCTGAGCTCACGATGTTGCATATGGTGTAAGAGAGAGAGAGGGGAAGAGAGAGAGAGAGAGAGAGAAAGAGGAGAGAGAGAGAGAGAGAGAGAAAGAGAGAGAGAGAGAGAGAGAGAGAGAGAGAGAGAGAGAGAGAGAGAGAGAAGGAGTGTTCAAGAAAGATATATCCAATGGAAATGATGGCAATAGTACCTAAGTTACTATCTGCACAGCATTTTACAAGTGACTTTCCAAACAGATCATTAACTTCTCCTTACCTCAAGGAGCAATGTGAAAACAACCACCAACACAAACACGTTCCACAAGGAAATGGGGGTGAAAAAAAAAAACAAGCTTGACCTGATTGGCCCTTATCAGTAAAGGTCACCCATCCTTCATCCAGAAGATTCTACAATGGGTAAAAGTCATGTGGGAAAGAAAAAAAAATTTCCCAGTGCCTTGCCAGCTTGCTTGGCTCATTCATCCCCCAGCCCAGACATCCCACACCTGAGGCAAGCCGGTGCTGAGCCTGTCGTCCGTCACCAATTGCCCACGTGGAGCGTTCATTGGTTTCACAACCCTGTGTTCAATACAAACTAGGGGAATTGCTGTGTTTCTAACAGATTTGGTTCCTGCCCTCAAGGACTTTGCAAGGAGAAAAGAAAAAATAGAAATGAATAGGCAAAGAGACGAGTGATCCAAAGTGTGTGTTTACGTGTACAGAAATGGTTACCCCGAATGAGAGTCCAGTCTGGCCAGGACTAAATCCCCATTTTGCATATTTCCCTAAAATAAGCTAACATCCTTGGGCCACAACAGTTTTTAATGAGCCCACAGCGAGACCATGGGAGCTGTATGCTGGCACAGATGGTTTGAGTAGGCAGTCTAGAAAGAGTCTTTAGCTGATCTTCACAAAGAAAGTATTTTGCTTTTCCATGCCCTAGTTAAGCATTCTAAACTGAGGGATGATGGGAATGATGCCCATTTCCAGGTGGTTTTGAGCATATCGACAGCATTCTTTGCATATATCACTTTCTTCAACTGGGATATAATAAAGATATTATTGGATAGAATAAGGGACAAATAGGTGGCTTAGTGGATAGAGAGTCAGGCTTAGAGATAAGAGGTCCCGGGTTCAAATATAGCTTCAGGCACTTCCTAGTAGTGTGACTGACCCCAGTTGCCTACTCCTTACCACTCTTCTGCCTTGGGAACCCATACTTGGTATCAATTCTAAGACAGAAGGTAAGGATTTTTTTAAATAGATATACTATTTTAAATATATTTATATATAATATATATTTTAATAGATATACTATATCTGTCCAGCTAATCATAGCATCTTTTTTATAGATATACTATTTTAATATATTTATATAGAGATTTTAATATACTATATCTGTCTAGCTAATTATAGCATCTTTTATAGATATACTATTTTAATATATTTATATACAATATATATTTTAATAGATATACTATCTCTCTCCAGCTAATCATAACATCTTTTATAGATATACTATTTTAATATATTTATGTATAATATATATTTTAATAGATATACTATATCTCTCCAGCTAATCATAGCATCTTTTATAGATATACTATTTTAATATATTTATATAGAGAAATTTTAATAGATATACTATCTCTCTCCAGCTAATTATAGCATCTTTTTTATAGATATACTATTTTAATATATTTATGTATAATATATATTTTAATAGATATACTATATCTTTCCAGCTAATCATAGCATCTTTTATATACTATTTTAATATATTTATATATAATATATATTTTAATAGATATACTATATCTTTCCAGCTAATCATAGAATCTTTTATAGATATACTATTTTAATATATTTATATATAATATATATTTTAATAGATATCTATATCTGTCCAGCTAATCATAGCATCTTTTTTATAGATATATATGCGTGTATATAGATATGTATATAGGTTTTTTAATGGATATACTGTATCTGTCCAGCCAATCATAGCATCAGAGTGAAGTTTCTCTCTCACCTCTCAGCAGAGAGGTGGTGGATTGCAGGTACAGAATGAGGCATGAACTGTCAGGCATGGCCAGTATGTCTATTTGTTGTACTTAACTGGTACTTTCTTACAAGGGAAAGTTCTGGTACAAGACGGGAGGAGTTATTGGGAAGAGACAATGATGGTTTTTGAGAGCATCAATGGAACATTCATTTAGATTCCAGGGTCATGCTCTATACATTGAAAACACATTTGTCTCTCCTCCTGACTTCACAAGATTTCTGTAAGGACTGAATGAATTAATAGATGAAAGTGCTCTGAGAGGCATAAAGCACTATTCATAGACAAGCCAATCTTTCACTAAAAGGCTCTCGGGCTTCCAAGTTGTACGATTTTCTGGTCACTACTCTTATTGTGTGTCCTTAGCAATGGGCGATATTTCTAGTTCAAATAAGAACATATGCACACACGTTCCTAAAGGAAATCTGGCCACGGACCCCAAGAGAATGTAGTAAGTTGCCTCACCCTTTCCTCGTGTTCTTTGAGGCTACTGATGTAGAAAGGAAAATGGGCACCAGGAAACATGAGCAGGTGAGGCCAAAGGGGGTTTCAAAATGTCGGTAGGAATGTTGGGGGGGGGTGAAAGCCCACCTCTCTAACATCCTGCTCGGTTGCCCCACTGTGGAAGGGCAGTGACACTGGGTTCTCGAAGGCTGCACAACCTCTGACAGGTGCTACCAAGCCAAAAAGGTGTCAGCTCTGGGTCCAGTGAAAGATTGTGTCTATTGTTCAAGAACGAGCCTAATTAAGTACTGACGGGCTCTTCACCAGAAGATTGGCCTGGTACCAAGTGATGAATTCCTTTGGCCAAGAATGCCAAAAAAATTCACAGAAATATAAAGTAGCCTTCAGTCTTATGCAGCCCTTTTGTGCTTCTACAGTGACAGTGAAGGACTGATGAGAAAGGGCTTAGATGATGCTAAGGTTGACTTGGTTTTTAGATGATCTACAAACATTAATTTATCTTTTGTTGCTTATTCAGTCATTTTTCAGTTGTGTCTGACTCTTTGTGACCCCAGTTGGAGTTTCTTGACAAAGATACTGGACTGGTATGCCATTTTCTCCTTCAGATCATCTTATAGATGAGGAAACTGAGATAAACAGATAAAATAAGTGACTTGCTTTGTAGAGATTTGTCCAGTGATCAGCAAAACAGTGCACTGTTGGAGAAATTCAACTATACCTACATTGACATTCTGTCTATAAATTAAACCAAAAGGCATAAAAGAATTGCAGCTAAATGGAAGGAAGGTTCAGAAAGGTGAATTAAGGAGTTCGTCATGCTGATTTTACCAGGTGCACAAAGGCAGAAGTAGTTTTTGAGACATTTGTTTATCTCACTTTGAAGTATTCTCAATGGACCTTAAAAAAAAAGGCTACCAAGAAGATAATTTCAGCTTACTTGTTGCAAAGGATGAAGAAGTAGGGAAAGTTCATGAAGAATTTGATAAGTTCTCCAAAAAGAATTCAACATATGCCTTAATACTATGGCACTTCAGTGAAAGGATAGATGCACCCACTAACTATGAAAATTATTTTGGGAAATATGGGTTGGAATCAAGAAATGAAAGAAGCCAAAGACTTGGGATAGATGACTTTGTAAGTTTTATACCTGTGAATCATAAATAAATTTGGCAGTGCCACGAATAGGGTGCTGGAGTTAAACTCAGGAAGAAGTCACTTTTATTAAAAAGAAAAAAGTCTGCTTCAATTTCCCCATTTGTAAAATGAGGATAATAATAGCACCTTCCTCTCCAGGCTGTTATAAAGATCAAATGAGATAATATTTTTAAAACTATTAACACAGTATCTGGCACACAGTAGGCATTATAAAAACACTTATTCCCTTTTCCTCTTCTACACCTCCCTAAATAGGGTAAGTACAAAAAAAAATCATCATAAATGAATTTGATTATATCTTAA
>NC_058134.1:281406364-281441970 GCF_016433145.1 Gracilinanus agilis
GGAAGGAAGAGAGGGAGGGAGGGAGGGAGGGAGGGAGGGAGGGGTTGTCTACTCTCTTGCCAGGGAGGTCTGAAGATAGCCACTTATGGCTTAGATTTGGCTCATATCTATGATGTCCCAAACAGAGAAAATAGAAAAGTGTTCAAGCTATAATGCAGATCAGATATAGATCAGGTGTTGATTTCCTCTACACAAAAGTGCTAAGTCCAAAAAATAAGCCCATACTGGCAAATTTTGGAGTGCTGAAATAAGAGAACAGGAGAGAAGGTTGCCTCTTCTTTTTAACATACACAGGACTCCAATCCCTTACCTGTTTGGGGGTACAAGATTGGAGAGAACGAAAGAATTACTCACCTTAAAATACAGTGTCCCAACTGGAAAATGAAGGGATGCCCTTCAATTGGGGAATGGCTAAACAAATTGTGGTATATGTTGGTGATGGAATACTATTGTGCTCAAAGGAATAATAAACTGGAGGAATTCCATGTGAACTGGAAAGACCTCTAGGAATTGATGCAAAGTGAAAGGAGCAGAGCCAGAAGAACATTGTATACAGAGACTGATACACTGTAGTAAAATTGAATGCAATGGACTTCTGTACTAGCAGCAATGCAATGAGCCAGGACAATTCTGAGGGGTTTATGGAAAAGAACACTACCCACATTCAGAGGAAGAACTGCAGGAGTGGGAACACAAAAGAAAAACAACCACTTGAACACATGGGTTAATGCGGACATGGTTGGAGATGTAGACCCTAAACAACCACACCAATGCAACTATCAATAATATGTACATAAGTCCTGATTGATCACACATGTTAAAACCAGTGAAAATGCTCATTGGATATGACGGGTGGTCAAGGGGGGTGAAGGGGAAAGTAAAAACAAGAATCACGTAACCATGGAAAATTTTTCTAAAAAAATAAAATATATCAAAGGAAAAAAATATGGTGTCCCTACTTGTTGCCAATGGAGGAACACTTTGTTAGATGGCATCTGCAAGGCCCAGTGCCATGTATGCTCCTTGGGATATGGGACAATCCAACCCTGCTCCATATTTGAAGATTTTGAGTTTCTATGTTGCTTGGCTTGCTTAATTAATTGTTCTTTATTTCAAGGAAAAATAAACTGTGGAGGAGGATTAAGGGTAAATGACTATGGTGCAAAAACAAAACAAACCCCCTTTAAAATAAAATAAAGGAACAGAAAGGGATAGAAAGAGAATAACTAGTAATTATCATCATTTTAGAGTATACTTTTATAATACACCTCACTTAGCTACCCCTCCATGCTTTGCTTTATGGAACATCAGGGGCTTTGGGTTGGGGGAGAAAAAGAGAGGAAGCAATCTGATGGGGCAGCAGCAGAACATGGTGGTCAAGATCAGAGTGAAAAGGATACACATACATACAGTGGAGTCTGGCTTCTTACTGAATCTACTCTGTTCTGTAAAGGGTAAGATGTGGTCAAAGGTCCTCTCCAGTGACCATACAACCAATCGAGGGGAGCACCAAACCTCCTGAGTTCTACTGCTACATCTACAACAGAAGGCAATGTCTAAGGAAAATGGGAGCCAGACACCACATGGGGAGGAACTGTAATATGCTACACTCCTTTGCCTGTTCAAGGGGGAACCCATCCATTGTCTAAATCTCCTAGATACAGACTGCTGGGGGCTGAGCAGGTTGGGAAAGAGGAAGAGACTTCCAGTGTGGAAGAAAGAGGTAGACAGAACCACAAGGTAAGTGTTTATTATTCAGTAGTGTGTGTGGTCTCCTTGTTATTAAGCATTATTGATTAATTCTAGATTGATTAAAAACACTGTAATATAGCAGTCTAGTTAGTATGTCTGCTTTGATAAGGAAGTAGCTCCATTATGCCAAAGTCACGCAACTAAAGATCATTGATACACACAACAGTCCAACAGAAGGTAGTCTATCTGGTGAGTGTGGGCTCAGGAAAAAGTTCTAATTGGCAGAGCCATAAATCTACACCCCCCTTTCTCCTCATCTACCCCCCAATAATTACCATACTATTCCACGATGAAAGACAGACCTAAGGCTCTCTGGTAACCATAAAGAATATAGCACTCCCCCTCTACCCCAGAGGGAAACGTCCAAATCAACAGAGTAAAGATGGGCTTTCCCATAGAACAGCTATCAGTTATTCACCATATATATATTTATTTACAATAACTATCATGCTTAAATTTTATTGTAAATAATTTTAAATATTCCATTTATTATAACAATTAGCAATTTATTATTATTTTAGTAGTAATTATTAGTAATAAATAAAAACAACTAGTAGTAAGAAGAGAGTCATTATGGTATATGGAGGATAGAAAGCCTGCCTTGGAGTCAAGAAGCCCTGAATTCAAGTTATAAACGTGAAGGTTTTGTGAATGAATATTTAACCTCTCACTCACCATCTCAGTACTAGGCACTCAATGCTTAGAGGCAACTCTCTACAGTTGCCAGCCTGCATTGATAGTGAGTGTTTATAACAAGAATTTCTCATATAACAAAATCACAAGTAAACCCCCCCAAAAAAGTCAAACATATATTAAAAGTTAAGTTTGGAAAATTAAGTGAATGCAGAAGTTTGGCAACAATGGGCTGGAATTCATTGAAAATGAGAGATTTTGATTTTGTGATTTCTCAAAAAGTTTTAGCCAGATTTAGGTATTTAGTATGTTATCAGTACTAAAAAGTGGTCTCCTGAAATAAGCCCACCTAGGACTGCTCTCCTTGGGTAAATATGGCCTTAAAAAGAAAACGGACTATAAATCACCCTACATTCCCATGTTATTTCAACCTCAATCTCCTGCAAAATGAGGGGATGGAATTAGACGATCTCTAAGGTCCCTTGTAGCTTGAACATTCTGTAATTATGATTTCCCAACCCAGCTTCTTAGAAACCTCTCCAAAAAAGCAAATAAGTTTTCTTAGCTAAATAAAAAATAATGTTGTTCTGGGAGCCCAGGGTTTGCTGCTACGTGAATGGAGTGTTCTTTAAATGTAGTATTTATGGTAATATTTCTTACGTCTTCCCTTCTCTGGAGCTGCCTGTGGTCTTTCTAAAGCTACATGAGATGGAGAGAAACATGCAACTCCCTTTCAGCAGAGGGGCCCATGAAAGGGGGAACTGGCCAGATCCCCAGCCTGGGTCATGTCTCTAGCTCTATGGGGAACATTCCTTCTTCCCAGCTAACTCCAGAGAATTTCTGAAGTTTTTGAACAAAAGATCATGAATCAAAACAGGCCCAAACCCCAAATCGTAGGATTTAGAGGCAACTAGCACACTTGGTAAACTTTATCTGGGCATAGCAGGGGTGGGGAACAGGAAGAAATACAAAGGACTGGAAACTGAGGGTATGTTGGGGAATGGCAGCTCAAATCGTGATATATAAATATAATGTAATATTATTGTTCCATAAGGAATGACAAAAGGGTTGGTCTAGGAAGTATGAACTTGTGATAGAGGAGTGGGTAGGATCGATTCATGGGCAAGCATTTTTTTTTTGAGCTTACTAGCAATGGGGATACCGTAAAAAAAAAAAAAAGAAAAGAAAAGGTCAAAGGAAACTTCTTTTTTTAATCCACAAAGAACAGGAGGAGGTTCAGCTGAAAGCATAAACAAATGGGATCCTTCTGAAAGCAAACTGTTGAAATAATCCTATACTTAAAAACAAACAACAGAAAAACCTTACCTTCCACCCTAGAATCAATTCTATGTATTGGTTCCAAAGCAGAAAAAGCAGAAAAGGCTAGGTAATAGAAATTAAGTGACTTGCCCAGGGTTACTGAGTTAAGAAATGTCTGAGTTTCAAATTTGAATCCAGGACCTCCCCTCTCTAGATCTGCTCTCAATCCAGTGAGCCACCTAGCTGACCCCTCATTCTACACTTTTTAAAAAAAGCAAGTGGTGTGAGATTTCTGGCATCATAAATAATTTTTTAAATATATGGAAATATACAAAGTAGTACACAAATTGTATATGTGTATAGACTTTACATATGAGAACACTCTTGGGGATGTTGGTTTAAAATAGATACATATGTACCTATTTTGAATATATGTAAAGTATGTTTTAAATATATGTTTCCATATCTATAAGCCCATTGGCATGGGACTCTCATCACTGGTGAAGATCAATACTCCATACCTTCATGAGGGGTTAGGGCAAAGTTGGTGGAATTGAAGAGAAGGGAGACTGAGTCTCTTCAAACTTTCTTTGAGCTTGAATCTCTTCCAGCTCTACAGTCACTTCAGAAGAGTCTGGTTTCCAGCTTTCAGAGAGAAGATGGATGATACCAACTTCACTTCAGGTTGGATGATACCAACTTCACTTCAGGAGGGAAGAATAAGACTCTGGGAAGAAGCTAAAATAGTCTCTAGAGCTGGCAGCTTCCATCATGTCCTTGCTCCAGCTTGCTACTCTAGGAATTTCTCCTTGGGTGAAATCTGAAAGATTTTATGCCCAATGGGAGAATGTCTTCATTTTGTATTGTCTAGTATATATTCTCTTTATACACTTCCTCTGATTTCCATTTTAATATTTACTATGTGGGTTCTGTAAGATTTAAAAAGTAAACCCATGTGTGGATTGTGTAATTAGGATCTGCTCCCCAGAATTCTAAATCCCAGCATCCCACTTTCATTCTCATGTTAAGCCCTTACATTTTGGAGATAAAGTTTGTGTGTGATCCCGTCCCTCGCTCTCTCTTCCTGTAATCATGGTTGCTGAAGCTGGCTTTTGGGGTCAGGCAGGAGAACTTACTCATGTGGTCTTATTTTTGTTAGATAATTAGGTTTGAACTTCTTTTTCTTTTAGTTTATTTTCTTTCTATTTCAAGTGATTATTAATAAACTTTATACAATATAGTACTTGAAGTTACTGATATTAATTTAAATCGTACAGTTCATTATGGAACTAATATATGGTGGGATTCTCCATTAGTGAATGGCAACCCAGAAGTTTAGCTTGAACCTGAAAACTATAAAACATAAACCAGGGATGGCAAACCTTTTAGAGACTGAGTGCCTAAACTACAACCCTCATGCTCCCTGTGAGCTGCCCCCTTACCCCTAGACAGGGGAGGGAAGAAGCACTTCCATTGGGTTGCTGGGCAGAGGGGCAGGAGATGTGAAAAATGTCCTTAGGAGAATGTGGAGAGGGGGAAGGGAGCATCCCCCTCTCTGGCACATGAGCCATAGGTTCACCAATATGGCCCTAAACTAACAATATTTAATGGAACAATAATTTAATGGAGTAGATATAGCTCTAGTCTTAGTACCCCCTCTCTCTAAGGAAAGTAGAATGGCCAAGCTTCTGGCTTTAATGTCCTACTTCTCCTGACAAGAAATAAAGATTTTATTTCTTTCTTACAGAAGGGTTGGGGGAGAAGAAACTAGAGATGGCTACCTGGTGACATCCTTAATCTCCTGGCTGGGAATAGCCTTGCTTCACATATATGTATATTTACATAAGTGTGCATATCTTTAAATAAATAAACCAACTTGATTGTCAAAATTTCTAAATAAAAAATCATTGCATTTCAAAAAATCATTGAATTTCAAAAATCATTGAACTCCAATAAATATTCATTAAATGTGTACTGCATACAAGGCATTTAATAAGCATTGGTGGCATTGTGCTAATTGCCCCTGAACTCTGAGGGGAGGTTACCCCTCAGAATCCAATGGGAGACAAGAGTATGAGGAAGTATATCCACTATGAGGAAAGCATGAAGAGGATCAAGGCAAAACTTCAGATTTCATGTGTTCTCCACAATTCTGGTTAGTACTGAGGACTCACAAAACTCAGTGAACAATAGCTCTGTCCTACTATACCCCCAAAATGACTCTCAACTCCACTCACCCACACAAACTTAGCCTAGGGCTTGTTAAAGGGATCAGGAGATATTTTCATGGATGGAGATCCCACTGTAAGTTTGGAATGGCTCCTATGGGGTCTCAGAGATTCTCAAGAACCAAGTCCCCCAGTCCTTAGAGTCATTTCCTGTTCTTTCTTTTCATTTTAAGATGATTATTTGGAAAAAATGGAAACAGATGTACCCTGAGCTTACTTTTGGTATCGGCCCCTTTCCAATGTCATCCGTGGTCTCAGACTCTGTGCTTACATCTACCAGATTTAATCCTGGCAGACCTGATTCCAGATTCTCTGTCTCTGTCTTTGTCTCTGTCTCTCTCTCTATCTCTCCCCACTCCAAGGAACTCTAAAACAAAGTCTAACAAGATTCTCTTCTGCAACAAAAGCCAATGCATGATTCATCTTTTCCTTTACCCCACCACAGAATATGGGTAAGATTTGAAATGGCTTCTGTGGGGTCTCAGAGATTCTCAAGAACTAAGTCCTCCCAGAATCTGGATTTGAACTGATATCTTTTGACTCCAAATGCAACATTCTTTGCAGTGGACCAGTCTATCCATCACACTCATTATACTCTTCCCACAAAGTAAAGACTTTTGTAGAACTACTGAACAATTATTTCTCATCTTTAACGTATACTTTTATAAGCATTTCACAGCAATTATCATGGAGCATTGGCAAGGTCCAGATCTCCCAGTCCCTTATCCTTGCATGAAACCTAGCTTCAGGACAATTCCCATTAGCAGTGCTCTCCTCCAAGAAGCCCAATGCTGAGGAAATGGATCCCTCCAGATGGCTGGTAACTTACTCTCAAACTCAGAATTGCCCCCAAGGTCACCTCTAAGGCTAGAAATATCAGGATTCCTAGTTACTATCAAGAAGAGGAAATAGAAAGGCAGAAGAAGGAAAGCATTCAAAGCCAGAAAGTCTAGAGTTAACAATCTCAGGCTTTCTGTGTGATTCTGCTAACATGCAATTTTTACTGTTTGGGAGATGGAGAAGGAAGTCCTCTAGACCTCCCAGTTGTGTTCTATCTGGAAATCAAAAGAAAAAAACTGACCCTTCTTCCCCCAACAACTTCTTTTAACAAGAGTTCTTCTTTTTAGGTCTTAGTCCACCAATCATCAGGAAGCAGCCTCGCTGGGGAGTTCATTGTGGGGGGGGGGGGGGAGGAGTGGCATCTAGTTCCATGGAAGTTCTTTTTTTTTAATTTTTTAATTATTTTAGAATATTTTTCCATGGTTATATGATTCATGTTCTTTCCCTCCTCCCCCCAAACCCCCCAACCCTCCCTGTAGCCAACACGCAATTCCACTGGGTTTTACATGTTACATTGATCAAGACCTAATTCCATATTATTGATAGTTGCACTGGGGTGGTCATTTAGAGTCTGCATCCCCAATCATATCCCCATCAACCCATGTGTTCAAGCAGTTGTTTTTCTTCTGTGTTTCTCCTCCCACAGTTCTTCCTCTGAATGTGGGTAGTGTTCTTTCTCATAAGTCCTTCAGAATTGTCCTGGATCATTGCATTGCTGCTAGTAGAGAAGTCCGTTACATTTGATTGTACCACAGTGTATCCATCTTTGTGTATAATATTCTCCTGTTTCTACTCCTTTCATTCTGCATCAATTCCTGGAGGTTGTTTCAGTTCACATGGAATTCCTCCAGTTCATCATTCCATTTAGCACAATGTATTCCATCATCAACATATACCACAATTTTTACAGCCATTCCCCAATTGAAGGACATCCCTCATTTTCCAATTTTTTTGCCACCACAAATAGCGTGGCTATAAATATTTTTGTATGAGTCTTTTTCCCTATGATCTCTTTGGAGTACAAACTGAACAGTGGTATAGTTGAATCAAAGGTCAGACAGTCTTTTAAAGCCCTTTGGGCATAGTTCCAAATAGGCATCATTCTTCTGTAATCTGATTTAGGGAACCCACCAAATTGATCATCACCTTGCTTTGCCAAAATACAAACAAACAAACAAACACTTTAAAATTATAAAAGATATCATGGAATTTTAGACCTGAAAGGATGTTCAAAGATCAACTGCTTTCTAAGCCATCCTAACCTAATTATTGTCTTTTCTCTTTCGTAAGATCAGCACAGAGAAGCCACATCCTTCTTCAGTCACTCATTCTAGTGTTTGGTAGCCTTGACAGCTAAATGTCTTTGCCCTGCTAAAAATTCTTCTGTTTTAATTTAAGCTTGTCTCCTCTTCTAAAAATTAGCCATGGACATGGACGACAACATTAGTATCCTGACCTCTCTCCTAAAATCACTCCTGTATTTAAAAATAGTAATCAAGTAAAAAAAAAAAATTAGCAGCACTCATCTCAGTGCAAGGAATAAGTCATGGAGACTGCTCACTAAATCCTTGGGTTTTTAAGCAAACACACAAACAAACACACATAGACCCCCTCTGTGTAAAAAGTAGCCAAAGATCTATAGGTCAGGGCATTGGCCTTCAGTTGATCCAGTGGTCATTATTCCCCTATGCTCCCAAAGCAAAGAAGAATGGGTTCAATGTGGTAGGAAAAGTAGTAGGATGCAGATCTTGTTTCTAGTCAGAACTCTATCAACGAAGTCATTTTGTATCTTTAATTCCTTCGGCTAGAAAAGGAGGCGACCGGACAGACGTTCTTGCCTCCCCTCCCACCCACATCGACTTGATGGTACTACAAGGTATGGAACTGGACCTGTGTCTGGAGATCTCTGAGAGGCGCATTCCCATTGAGAGTGGTCAGTACATCCATTGTCCCCGATGAAGGATAGGAAGTAGATCCCAACTGGTTACCGATGGCTGGGGCCGCTATCAAGATAAAGGCTGACTGATTGGAATTCAGAAATAGTGCTTCTGGTTGGAGAAACCACTCCACAATGAGGGCTAAGAAAGAGTTGTTACTCACCCTCCCTAAGCTTTTCTTTTCACTTCCTCTGCTCAGAAGAGAAATC
Organism: Gracilinanus agilis; assembly: GCF_016433145.1. Lineage (NCBI taxonomy): Eukaryota > Metazoa > Chordata > Mammalia > Didelphimorphia > Didelphidae > Gracilinanus > Gracilinanus agilis. The sequence goes on from NC_058134.1 coordinate 281,415,224, forward strand.
ACTGAGCAGTAGTGTAGGATTGCTTGGAGGAGGAGTGGGTGTCAAGGGAAGATGTCTATGACCGTGCATAATCCCCACAGAAAGAAAAGAAAGCAGCTGCTTTGAGAGAGAGACACATGGAAGTTGTATGTGCTTTGCCCAGATCATGAGAATAAAGATCCCAAGAATGAACTCTCCTAGCTTAAGAGATCATAAAAACCAAACACTGAAACTTTGCCTACAAGCAGACACATTTGTACATGCCCAGCAGGCTTGAGAGAGGAGTCCCAAACATGGGAGCTGCCTCTTGGGTAAATACAAATTCAAGAGACCTTCTAAGAGAAGAAAGAGACTTCCTGATGCATGATATTGCCTGGAAGAGAGAGAGAGAGAGATTGAATCAACCACTGAGTTCAACTGAACAATAAGCATTTCTGTGCTAAATGCTGAGGGTACAAAAACAAAGTTCGACTGTCTCTGTCCTCAAGGAATTTACATTCTACTAGGAAAAACCTTACTCTCATCAGAATTGACTAAAGAGGGAAGAACATACACACTCAATTGGGTATAGAAATATATCTTACTCTTCAGGAAAGTAGGAGGGGAAGGGGATAAGAAAAGGGGAGGGGGCAATGATAGAAGGGAGAACAAACTGGGAGAGGCAATAATCAGAAGCAAAACACTTTTGAGAATGGACAGAGTGAAAGGAGAGAGTAGGATAAACAAGGGGGAAACAGGATGGACGATAATACATAGTAATCATAACAGTGAACACTTTTTTACAAGTTTCTCTAATAGAAGCTTCATTTCTCAAATACATAAAGAAATGAGACAAATGTATAAAAATACAAGTCATTCCCCAACTGAAAAATGGTGAAGGATATGAACAAGCAGTTTTCTGAAGTAGTAATCAAAACCATCCATAGTTATAGTAAAACAGTGATTCCCAAAGTGGGCACTACCACCCCCTGGTGTGTGCTGCAGTGATCTAGGGAGGCAGTGATGGCCACAGGTGCATTTATCTTTCCTATTAATTGCTATTAACATTTTAAAATTAATTTCCAGGGGGCTAAGTAATATTTTTTCTGGAAAGGGGGCGGTAGGCCAAAAAAGTTTGGGAACCACTGTATTAAAACAATTCTCTAAATAACTATTAACTAGGGAAATGCAAATTAAAAGAACTCTGAGATATCACCTCACACCTATCAGATTAACTTCATTATGACAGGAAAGGGAAATGACAAAATTTGGAGAGGAGGTGGGAATATTGAGACATTAATGCACTTTTGGGGGGGTTGTGAACTGAGTCACCCATTCTGGAGAGCCATTTGGACCTACTCTTTGACCTAGCAATACCATTAAATACCATTACTAGATCTGTATCCCAAAGAGATGAAAAACAAAAAAGAAAAAAGAAAAGGACCTATATATACAAAAATGTTTAGAGAAGCTCTTTTTGTAGTGGCAAAGAATTGGAAAATGAGGGGATGACCATCAATTGTGGTATGTGATTGTAATGGAATATAACTGGGCTATAAGAAATCACAAGAAGGATGATTCCAGAAAAAAACCTGAAAAACTTACATGAACTGACGCAAAGTGAAAAGAATAGAACCAGGAGAACACTGTATACAGGAAGAGCAATATTATACAATGATTGACCATAAATGACTTAGGTATTCTCAACAATACAATGATCCAAAACAATTCCAAAGGATTTGTGATGTAAAATGTCATCTGCTTCCAAAGAAAGAACTGATAGAGTCTGAGTCCAGAACAAAGCATATTACCTTTCACTTCCTTTCTTTATTTGTTTTTATGTTTTCTTCTACCAAAAGGACTAATATGGAAGAATGGTTTGCATGACTGCACTTGTAAAATCCATATCAGATTGCTTATGTCTCCGTGAGGAGGGTTGGGAGGGAGAAAGAAAGAGAACTGGGGACTCAACATTTTTATAAAATGTTAAAAATTGGGGGCAGCTGGATGGCTCAGTGGATTGTGAGCCAGGCCTAGAGATGGGAGGTCCTAGGTTCCAATCTGGCCTCAGACACTTCCTAGCTATGTGACCCTAAGCAAGTCACTTGACCCCCATTGCCTAGCCCTTACCACTCTTCTGCCTTGGAAGCAATACACAGTATTGATTCTAAGACAGAAGGGAAGGGTTTTAATAAATAAATGAATGAATGAATGAATGAATGAATGAATAAAATGTTAAAATTGCATTTACAAGTAATTAAGGGAAAAAGAAAAGGAAAAAAATTGTTAAAACTTCATCAATGACACATTAGAAAAAGATAGGGAAGAGTATTCTCAAACTGAGAGTAATATGGTGGTGAAGCACACATATAGGATCGAGGTGTGGCAAAAAGGCAATTCACAGCTTCTGCCACATCATGGCCTAAAGTCCTTCCATGAATCCACAGTTGGAATTCTTCTATGGTGCCCCTTAAAATTGTTTCTCTCCCTGGTCAATCTATCTGGGTTAAACAAATTCTTCTGTGATTACATTCATTGAGCTGAGGATGGATGGAACCTTTTATAAAGGTAAATTTTGGCTATGGACTCTTCAGTTCATTCATTGCCAGCAATATCACAAAATTTGTCGGCAGAAATATAAGAAGGACTTGCCAGTGTGGTGAATCAACGACATTTCCCAAAATGTCAAAAAGGGATCATCTATTGGGAGTATTTGCCAAGACTCTCTTTCCGGTGAGGCTCTACCCATGATGCTGGGGAAATAGGTCACAAGAAGGTGCCATGAGCATAACTATTGGGAAAAAAAATGACTAAGCCGATAGATGTGGTCTCAGGAAAGGGAGTCCAAGACTACAGTAGCAGCTCCCAGAAGCCCCAGACCCCTAGGATTTTGCAAAAGCCCCCCAAAACAAGACACGGATGGTAAGAGCTAAGAGTTAGGAATAAAATGGCAAAGGCAGTCTTCAAACAACAACATCAAGGATGCACGATCGAAAGGCTTCTCACCTCATTTCAGCTCTCAAAAGAGACCCTGAGCTAAGGAAATCTTTAGCCATGTAAGAGGTGTTCGTTTTAGAGAAGCCATTTTCCTGGGCTATTCTAGTGGGAATCAGAGATGAGGAGGCATTCATTGAGGAATGGATATCCAAATATTCCTTTGCTTTGTAACTCAATCCTGAAAAGTATACTACTTCGATGAAGGGTTCCTGTCTAGCCTGGTACTCAGATGTGAGCTGAATTTAGATGACCTTCAGAAGTTCCCAGCAAACTGGGCAGGGGGATCCAGCCAAGTGAGATAAACTACAGTCTTCCAAAACAAGTTTACGGTGAACACGAATCCATGTGAATCCAGCGTTAAGTGGGAAACCAGGCACATAAAAGATCCATTTACAATAATCATGAGAAAGCTAAGCATTTACTGGTTTGGAGGAAGAAACAATCCTGTTTTAGGCTACATTATGAGCAGCATATTTTTCCCCTCTATCAAAACTCTCGAATGGAAAAAAATCTTGAAACAGAAAGGATATTAGACAAGTTAGGAGGCTGCTTTCGGTTTTATTCCCACCACTAACTAGGTAGATTATCTAGACAAAGTAGCTGTCAAAGAAAGGAACCCGGACATTTAACAAGAATAAGTCACCCAGCCTGAAGTCCAGAAGGAGTTGAAGCTTATGAAAAATGCTGAGGATGAGAAAAAGAAATTGTTCAAGTATGTTTGAGTCGAAAAGAAAAACAAGGCAGGAAAAGGCTCCTCCTGACACCCCTGCCCCTGTTCCAACTCAAGGTGTGTAGAAGATTAACTTAAGGAATGGCAGAAAGAAAGCAAAATTAATCTCGCCTGGCCACACTCCTTACTCTCTGGACCCAAATCCAGAAATCTTTTCACCCTGGAAGATTTCTCCTCCCTGTAGCCCTGACCTCTGTAGGGTGAATTTCTGCTGGAATTTGCATTTTGAGGGGCCAATTCTATGCTCATTCCATTTCTGGCTATATTCTTGCCTCTCTAAATAAGTTAATTTTAAATTTTTATTTATTAATTTTTCATTTATTTAATTAATACTGAATAAGTTGTTTTTATTAAATAATTTTGTTTATCAACAGTACAAAAGCCTTTTTTGCTTTTGCTAAAATATTAATAATAGTGGTTCAGTGACAGCAATGTAATTGCATATGTTTTATTATTTTTAAAAATCTTATTTGTCCCTTTTGTGAAACTAGACAGTATGAGAGCAGCGTAGCGGGATCATGTCTCTGATACCTATTAGCTGTGTGACCTTGAACAAGTTAGTTATCCTCTTTAAGACTTAGTTTCAGGGGCAGCTGGGTAGCTCAGTGGATTGAGAGCCAGGCCTAGAGACGGGAGGTGCTAGGTTCAAATCCAGCCTCAGACACTTCCCAGCTGTGTGACCCTGGGCAAGTCACTTGACCCCCATTGCCCACCCTTACCACTCTTCCACCAAGGAGCCAATACACAGAAGTTAAGGGTTTTATAAAAAGAGACTTAGTTTCCTCATATGTAAAATAGCGAATTGGATGAAATGACCTCCAAGATCCCTTCTGACATTAAATCTACGATTCTGCAAAACAGTTATTTGAAGAGCTGGATCTAGTTTCAATTTTATTTTGGTACTTGTTCAAATGGATCTCATTGCTGAAAAAGATATTTCACAAAGATATATAGAACCAAATGGAAGAAATGCATACTTGACAGAGCTTACTAAATTACCATATTCATTTTTCAATCCCATCCACCACTTATGCAAAGGTTTTTGTTGAAATTTGGCTAGTAAATTTCCATCTTCCCTGATGTCAATCATTTTTATGGGTTGTTTTTTTTTTTTAAGAAATGACTTCAAAATCTCACTGAAATGCTTCATTTGAACGATTTTTTAAAGAGGTTAGAAAAAAACTCCAGTTTTTTTAAGTATGCAGATGTAAATTAATGGGGTGCCTCCCACATGTAATAGGGTATATGGGGGATAATATCTCCACTTGTGAGAATAAAAAGAGAATAATTAAAGTGCAAAATTATTTGTATAGAGGCAGTAGATACAGTGATTCCCTAAATGTAAAATCCTCACCCACTAGGACCCTGCTGGATGAGGAAGTAGATATAAGGAACCAAAAAAAAAAATAGCACACATGGAAATGAACCCCCTCCCCACCTTGAGTCAGCCTCAAAAGACTTCTCTTCTTAGTCTAGTTATTATTTGATTCATTTTTAGGTGATTGTCTCTCCATGTTTACCTTTCCTTCTACTTGTTGTCTCGCTGAACTGATTAAAGAATACTAATGGAGAGTGACCCAAAAGCTCTCCTATTCCCCTCTGGGGCAATCATCACTCTGCCAATTCCCCATGCCTCATATTGGGGGCTAGATTGTCTCCTGCTTTTCCCAAATACCATTCCTCCTCTTCCTGCCCCTTCTTCAAATTTTATAGGTGAGGACCATATTAAATATGGCAAGATTCAGTAGCCAAAATTTTCTTTATAAAACAATGGGAATCGATGGTAGCAAAGAAAGAATAGGGGTGACGAGTGAAAGGAATGATCTATAAATAAATGCAATTGATGCCTAGTGTTGCTTTCTGAAGCAGGATCCAGTTTTCCATTTGCTTTAACTCCTTCCTTTCATGGGGAAGAATTATGGCAAAATTCTAGAAGACTGGGGCCATCAATTATTGTTGCTTTCTCCTCCAAAGCAGGAGATAAAATAGAAAGATATTGTCCTTGACAGCAATTAGAGGCATGGCAACTCATCAGATTTGTTCTGATCAGCATGGTATCCATTGATGGTAGCCTTTTTCTCCATCAACTGCCTTGTTAGCCATGGCAGCAGTGATATGCCTTTCAGAGTCTTTGTAGGGAGGAATGGAGAAGGGCCCCAGGAGAGTGCTTGATTCTGAGAAGTCTACTCAGTGACAATTAGAGCTCTGAACTCTCAAACTCTCCACTCAGCTTCTCCTCTTCTGGCATTTTTCTCCCAGAAATCTCCATGATACAGTCCCTAAATTCTCAACAAAGTTCTTTCCAGGAATCATAGCTTCGAAATATCTGGGGCTGATGGATTCTGGGATGGTATCTCCATCACCACATGGGGCTGCACAGATATTAAGGGTTTGGTTTTTAATTGGTGATAGTTTTAAATGTCCACAGAAGCTTAGTTTTTAAATATCATGACATATTCTTGGTATCGTTAATATCTGTCACAAGGGGAATAGCTAGGGGGCACAGTGGATGGGCAAAATTTGAGCTTGGCGTATCAAAATTCGCCAAAAAAAAAAAACAAGCATAACTCGGGTGGTATGTCACTTTGAGGGAAAAAAAACATTATTTCATTATATTTATAGCTTAAATAACAAAAATGTATAATTGTAATATATAATTGTATTTAATAAACCAAAATAGGCAAATTAATATAGGTAGAATTGTCATCTATAGTGTACAGAGTGTCTACAATACACTACAGCAAATGTTTCATCCTCCCAGGTCTGGAGATAGGAAGACCCAAGTTCAAATCTAGCTTCAGACATTCCTCACTGGGTGTCTCTGGACAAGTCACTTCATTCCTATTGTCTAGCTCTTACTGCTTTTCTGCTTTGGAACCAACACATGGTATTGATTCTAAGATAGAAGGTAAAGGTTTAAAATTTAATTTTTTTAAAAATCTGGCCTCAAACTCTTCCTAGCTGTGTGACTCTGAACAAGTTGCTTAACCCTATTTTACCTAGCTCTTGCCCTGGTCCTGTCTTAGAGTTGCTCTAAGACAGAAAGTAAGGGTTTTAAAAAAAACTTCTGTCATAAGGGGTGTCCCTTATGGGGACTGAGTATCATGGAATATCAAGGAATGAGTAACATGAAGTATGTGGGTGTTGTGTAACTCAAAGGGAAGCAGAAAAAATATCTCTAGCCTGTTGTTCCCTGACCCTTCTCCAAGTGAGACTTTATTTCCTAAAGGGAGAGAAAATAGGAGGTTGGGACCAGATGCTTGGCCACTCTGCTCTCCTCAGCGTGGGGGTGTTAGGCTAGAATTCCGTCTATTTGTTCCCTTAAATAGTGTTTGTCTTGGGGATATAGTTTTCAGGGTCAAGTTAAATTTCTGATCACTCTTCATTAATGGGGTTACCCCTAAGCTTTAGCCCGAAGGCTTGACACCCTTCCTACCAAATACCAGTTCCACAGTGAACAAAGAAATCCATCCATCCAACTCGATAGTAAAACGGAAATCCAAGAAAGTATACATAGAAGAATATGTATCAGACAATGCAAGTGAAGGTGCTCTCCCATTTGGAGTGAGGTCATTCAGCTCAACCAAGAGAGAGAATCCTAGATCTCATTTAAAGGAGACATTCCCTGATGTGTCTAGAGTGGCAAGCTGATTCCAGGACATGATGGAAACTGGCAGCTCCCCTCCTTTCAGCTTCTTCCAGCGTCTTATTCTCCTCTCAGCAGCAACCTGAAGTAGGGTTGGCTTCCTCCAGGTTCCTTCTCAAAGATCTGAGGAGCCCCCGAAGAAACTGAAAACACTTGAAGAGACTAAAGAGATCTGAAGAGCCTATCAGCTCTCTCACTCTCTTCAACTCTCCCCCACCTCTCTAGGCTCAGGTAATTGATCTCTACCAATGAGGAATGAGTACCATACCAGTGGGCTTTGGGACTCGGGTTACAGATTACTAATATCTCAAGGCACAAAAGAGATTGAATGATAGTGAACTTAAATCCAAATTTCAAGTAATCTCATTCATGATTTCAGCCATCTTCTTGTCAATTTTTTAAACTCATAACAAGGCTCATGAAAAACTTATTCTAGGAATAGAGGTGTCAACTCTGCCATTTTTCTTGTTTGCTCAATCTTGGATTTTAAGTATTATCATCAATCTGAAGTTTCTCAGCAGTAATCTTTTTGAACTGCTTATCCATTTGCTATGGGCTAGTGTAATGAAAACTGGACAATATTATCAAAAACCTAAAGATGGAATACCCAAAGTATCACAATCTGCCCTAAAAAGCGGAGTGTGGGCCCCCTTGTCCATCAGGATGCCTTGTTTAATATGTGTCCAGCAGAGTGGCTAGCCTGGCACAGCTTGGCCGAAGTCGTAGGGACTGGTGGTTTGACCTAATCCTTGTCCTTTATTTTTATTTCTTAAGACTATTCTGAGGGGATTTGGGGGCAGCTACATGGCTCAATGGACAGAGTGCTAGACCTGGAGACCAGAGGTCCTGGGTTCAAATTTGGTGTCAGATACTTCCTAGCTGTTGTAACCCTGGGCAAGTCACTTAACTGCCACTGCCTAGCCCTTGCCACTCTTCATATTTAGTATCTGTTCTAAGACAGATGATAAGGATTTATTTAAAAAAAAAAAAAAAGGGCAGCTGGGTAGCTCAGTGGATTGAGAGCCAGGCCTAGAGACAGGAGGTCCTAGGTTCAAATCCGGCCTCAGACACTTCCCAGCTGTGTGACCTTGGGCAAGTCACTTGACCCCCATTGCCTACCCTTACCAATCTTCCACCTATAAGTCAATACACAGAAGTTAAGGGTTTAAAATTAAAAAAAAAAAAAAAAAAAGACTGTTCCGCCCCATGTCACCCAGGCTGGAAGTGCAGGAGCTATGTGGACATGGATCTGATCCCACTACTTACTTACTACAGCCCATTTCCAGGCTGGGTTGATTTGCCCCACTTAGGTAACCTCATTCTGCTCCCACCCCACCCCACCCCACCCCACCAAAAAGCAAAACAAAACTAGATGTTTTGTTTTGTTTGATTGTATTTTGTTTTAATTTTAAGTAAACCCTTACCTTCTGTCTTAGAATTGATATTAAGTATTGGTTCCAAGGCAGAAGAGCGGCAAGGACTAGGAAATTGAAGTTAAGTGACTTGATCAAGGTCACACAGCTAGGAAGGATTCGAGATCAGACTGGAACCCAGGTCCTCCTGTCTCCAAGCCTGGACCTCTATCCACTGAGCCTCCCAGGACCCTGATGGTCTTTTTCTAACCCTAATCCTTCCTGACCTCTCTGCAGAATTCTATACTAATCTGACCATGTCAGCCCTTTTACTCAAAAAACTCTATTGACTCTCCTTGACCTCCAGAATTAACTATAAAGTCCTCTGATTGGCATTCCCCTTTCCTACTCTTCAGTTCAATGGCACTGACCTCCTTACCTTTCCTTATTCAAGTTACTAATTGCTAACATTTATATAGCACTTACTTTGTGCCAGGCACTGTGCTTAGTATTTTACATTTATTATCTCATTTGACCCTCACAACATCCCTAAGAATTAGAGCCATTACTATCCCCATTTTATAGATGAGGAAACTGAGACAAACAAAGGTTAAAAGGCTTGCCCAGGGACAGGCAGCAAGTAAGTATCTGAGGCCAGACTTTCACTCAGGTTTTCCTGATTGTAGATCCAGTGCTCTATCCACAGTGCTACCCAGCAGCCTCATTCCAGCTCCTGCCTAAAGGCATTTTCACTGGATATGCATGCCCTTTGTCTGGAATGCTCCCTCTCCTCATCTCCATCTCCTTGTTTCCCTGGCTTCCTTCCAAGTTCCAGAAAAAATCTCATCTTCTATAGGAAGCTTTTGCCAATCCCTATTCATTCTAGTGCCTTACCTTTTATTGAGATTCCTATTTATCCTCCACATAGCTTGTCTGTACATGGTTATTTACATTTTGTCGCACCCATGAGACTGTAACCTCCTCACAAATAGGAACTATTTTTTGCCTTCCTTTGAATCCTCAAAACTTAGTTCAATACTTGGAATGTAGTAGACATGTAATTAATTTATTGACTGACTGATCCACCTGTATATTTCTCTTCCTTGTGGGTCACCTAGAAAAACACTCTTATCTCCACACTTTTAAACCATAGAAACAGAATTTTCTAACCTGTTTAAAATTTTTCTAGAGAGTTTCAGTGAATTTTGAACTCCCCTGTTAAGAAAACATAAAAATACAATATCTTCCAATTAGCTTGCAAGAACAACTGCTTTATATTTGGAAGACAAATTAACTGGCCAAACTTCAACCAAAACTTTTGCATGATTGGTGGATGTGTTTGAAAAATGATTATCTGATAAAAGTAACCAATGATGCCTTTCTTCTTTTTTCTTTTTTAGCTATGAGAGCAATTAAAACCAAGTCACAAAAGAGTCAAACCTTTTAATTGATATATCACTGAGTATAAAGCTGAGAGTTTTCCTTTTCTTTTTTAACCCTTACCTTGTGTCTTAGTACTGTAAGATTAAAATTAATGTCCAAATAACTCCAAGTATTATATTTTGTAAGATTTATTAATAATCACTTGAAGTTAAAGAAATAAAAAAGACCAAAAGTAAAAATCTGAGTAAAGAGAAAGTTTTCCCAGCTGCATTAGCAGGAAAAAAGAGAGAGGTGGGGTCACACACAAACTTGATCTCCAAAATTTAAAGACATAATGTGAAAACAAAAGTTGGATCCTGGGAATTGGAGTCCCAGGGAGCAGATTCTAATTACACGGTAGTAACTCTAAGACAAAAGGCAAGAACTAGTCAATTGGGGTTAAGTGACTTGCCCAGGATCACATAGCTAAGAAGTGTCTGAAGCCAAATTTGAAACCAGATCTTCCAAAGTCCATGCCTGTAGCTCTATCCATTGTGCTACCTAGCTGCCCCTGAGCTAAAAATTTTCAAAAATAACAAAACGTATTCGATCACAATGCTTTCACTTAAAAAAATCATTATTAGTAATATTTAATTAAGTTTTGTTCTATTAAGTAATTTTAATTTCAAATATTTATTTCAATGAGGGGGTGTCCCTCAAGTGGGGAATGGCTGAACAAATTGTGGTATATGATGATGACGGAATACTACTGCACAATAAGGAACAATAAACTGCTTGATTTCCATATGAGCTGGAAAGACTTCCATGAACTGATGCAAAGTGAAATGAACAGAACCAGGAGAACGTTGTACACAGAGACTGAAACATTGTGGGATGATTATATGTAATCAACTTTGCTACTGATAGCAATGCAATGATCCAAGACAATCCCAAGGAATTTAGGAGAAAGATAGCTATCTACATGGAGAGAAAGAACTGTGGGAGTAGAAACACAGAAGGAAAACACTGGTTTTTAATTTGTTTATATGGGTATTGGATGTGAAGTTTTGGTTTTTAAAAGATTATTACAAAAATGAATAATATGGAAATAGGAAATGAGTAATAATACATGTATAACCCAGTGGAATTGCTTGTCATCTCTGGGAGGAGGGAGGGAAAAAAGGAGAGAAAGAACATGAATCATGTAACCATGGAAAAATACTTTTAAAAATATTTATTTCATCTTTATCTCATTCTATTTTATCTAAAATTTTATAAGCTAGGTCATTATTAGTATAGTAATATATAGAGAGAATTTACAAATTATAAATATGTATCTATCTGGAAAACATGCTCAAAACTTTTCTGTAGATATAGCACACACTCAAGAGAGTTTGGAAAACTTCTCTAGAGCTCTTGAAAAGTTTAATAATGTGATTCCCAAATGGATAGGAATTCCAGCAAACAGAGGAAGTCTGAGAAGACCAGCGATCTGTAAATTGGTTCTCTATTTTCAAAAGAGGGAAGAAGGTGGTGGAATCTGGGAACAAGAGACTAGTAATGTCTATTCCTGCCAAACTACTAGAGTGGATTATTAAACAGATGGTGTGTGACTATTTTGCCAGGGAAGTGGTTCTCACTAGAAGCCAGCATATATACACTAAGACCAGGTCAGACTAGACTAACTTCATGCCTTATTTCAACAGGATAACTAGACCATTAGATCGAAGAATGCTGCCAATACAAAGTACATGGATTTCTGTCAGGAATTTGACAAATTCTAACACACAATAACCTTCACAATAAGATGGAAATATGTGAACAAATAGTTCAGTTCATTAGATTCAAAACCAATTAGCCAACTGTGTCCAAAGTGTACTGATTATTATAAAAATGTCAAGCTGGAGGGAAGCCTTTAATATTATGACATAGGGCTCAATCTTTGGTCCCACATAATATACAAGGGATATCATAAGGGGATGGAGAGCAAAGGCATCCAAAGGAGCATAGGTGGAACCCAACTAAATTCCCCTGAATTACTTCCAACGGGCTAAGTGTGTAACTGAGGGTTGAAGGTTTTGGAATAATAAAGTGATCCCTTTATTAGCTCCTTGGTCTATGTGATAGTGTCAAAGAATACCCATGTCAAAAAAAGAATTAGGGGATAGTTAGGTGGTTCAGTGTATAGGGAGCCAGGCCTTGAGACAGGAGGTCCTAGGTTCAAATGTGACCTCAGACACTTCCTAGCTATGTGACTCTGGGCAAGTCATTTAACTCCCATTGCCTAACCCTTACCACTCTTCTGTATTGATTCTAAGAGAAAAGGTAAGGGTTAAAAAAAAAAAGGGATTAGCCAGGGGCAGCTAGTTAGCACAGTGGATGGAGGAAGGAAGGAATTAGACTCTGAACCAGGAGGAGCTGCCAATTCAGTTGACTTTTTTTTTTTTATTTTAGACCCTTAACTTCTGTGTATTGACTTATAGGTGGAAGAGTGGTAAGGGTAGGCAATGGGGGTCAAGTGCCCAGAGTCACACAGCTGGGAAGTGGCTGAGGCCGGGTTTGAACCTGGGACCTCCTGTCTCTAGGCCTGACTCTCAGTCCACTGAGCTACCCAGCTGCCCCTCAGTTGACTTTTAAAGGAGAAACAACTTCCATTTCTCATTCTCTCTTCCTCTCTCCATAATGTGTGGTATGCCACTCTTTTGCTGGGACTTCCCATGTTGGGAGGAGAAGAGCTTCTCCCCGATTATGTTATGGTGATTATTTATATATGGCTTTAAGCACACATGCTGCCTAGGCAAGCTTCCAGGCCTAACTGTTAGGGCCCTGGTCCCCTCATCTCTTCTGGGTTTTATTCCCTAAGCAGAAATGATTGAATATCACTCATGAGAGATGGGCTTTTCAGGAGTGCCTACTTGGGAGTTCCTGAGTTCCTCAGGCAGTATTAGCTGTATCACTACTGCCCATGTGGCCACTACAAGATTTCTCAGAGATGACCACTGCCAGAAGGATGAGCCTAATCCAGGACCTGCCTGATCGATGTCTTGCACCTTCAGGGAGCTATTCAGACAGTGTGGAGCTGAGATGGATGTGAGGTGGCTTTTTCCGCAGTCCCACTAAGTGATTCATGTTTAGGATAGTAGGAATAATGGGTTGCTTATGAATCTTTTGCATCTTAAACATTTCCTTTCTGTAGTGGAAATAAATTGCTATCCTATACCCAATCTGCATTGTACATTTGACACGTTTCCAATGAAATGGGAATGATGATCGCTTACACATCTTCCTCACAGAATTACTATGAAGAAAGTGTTTTATGAACTTTGAAAGATTATAGATTTAGAGCTGGACAGATTTTAGAGGACATCAAAGCCCTCATTTTACAGTTGAAGAAAATGAGGATGAAAGAGATTAAATCACACAACTAACAAGTATCTTATACAGGATTCAAACTTGGATCTTCCAAGTCCAGCATTCTATACACTCACAAAAAATGTGACAAGGTTTTGAGGTACAAATAGATCCTTTGAGTCAGAAAGAACAATATTTTTTGGATAAACATTATCCTATAAAATGACTTTTAAAAGGTATCATCCAAATACATGTATCACCCAGATTGAATTGCTCGTCAACTCCAGGAGGGAGGAGGAGGAAAGAAGAAAGGGAGACAATATGAATCACATAACTTTGGAAGATTTACAGGGTAATTTGTTATTAAAATAAAGATAAAACATTTTTAAAAGAGAAAAGAAAAAGGTATCATCTGGTCATTTGAGGCAAAAGCTAGCAGTTAAGGAAGAATGCAGCTCCTTACTTTGTAGGGGAGAGAAGATAGGACTATGGTACTATGTCCATAGTACTAGTCCTATGGTACTAGCAGTGGAGGTAGTCACTCAAAAGAAGGTACCTCACCCAGAAGCTAGAGAGTCAACTCCAGAGAGTTCGAGGCATGGTAGAGGAAGCAAAAATAAATAATACTCTGCAGACAGAAACCAACACGAAGAGTCAGTCCCTCAAAGCTTGAAATGGCTTCAATGGGTTCTTTGGCAGCCAAGAAGAGAGCCAGCTAGGGACCCGGGACAGATCTGGCTTTGGTGACCAAAAGTTGATCTTTGGAGAGTGGCAGACTCTGGGAACCCAGTTGAGCAGAGATATTGAGTCCAGAAAACTAGGAAAGAAAACCTTTCAGCCGAGAATATTAGAGATGAGAATAGTCTTGGCCACAATGTATTCCCTATGTGGCTGCCCCACTCCCAATATATACACTGTTATTGCCCACTCTTACTGTGGATGTGTATATTTGTGCAGCGGCATGCCCCATCTTTATGATGAAAACATTTTGTAACAACTTTCAGTAAATACCCTTGTTGCTGTTGTTGAGTCATTTCCGTGGTGTCTGACTCTTCATGAACCCATTTAGGGTTTCTTAACAAAGACACTGGAGTAGCTCACCATTTCCTTCTCCAGCTCATTTTACAGATGAGGAACTGAGGCAAACAGGGTTAAGTGACTTGTCCAGGGTCACACAGCTAGTAAAAATCTTTACAAAGAGATAATTGTGCCTGGTGGTTGTTTGTTGATGGGATGCATGCTTTAGCATGGGAACTCAAGATCCCTTGAAAGTTTAGGTAGTTATTTCCACTCAACACACTAGTGCAAGTATAATTCTCTAAAGGGAGAATTATACCTTCTTTACCTCTTTTCCCTCTAAAAGAGAGACAGAGACAGAGACAGAGACAGAGAGAGAAAGCTAGCTGTCAATGTTCTCCCAACATCTCAGTGCATTGCCAAGAGTCACTATGGCCAAACCAGGGAAGAATACTAGACCATAGAATTTCCGTGGTTTTAGGTACCGCACTACAAAACAATTCTCTTTAACATGGATGGGATTCACCTGATGATGACTCCATATTGATTTTCCTAAAAGAACTACATAGCTTCTATCCCCCCATCTCCACTTCCTCCCACACATTCTGTCCATACTAGGCTTTAAAACTGGATCCTTTGCTGGCAATGTAGATGATCTCTAGTCTTAAAAGCTGACAAGTCCTCTGAGACTCAAGCTCCAAACCTTTTGACACATATCTTTCTCTTTTTCCTCTGGTCAATGGATCCTCAGCTTCTGCACCTTCCTCTAAAGCATCCATTTTAGTCTGACAACACCTACATTTTATTTTATTTTTTTTTTAACCCTTACCTTCTGCCTTAGTATTAATTCTACAGCAGAAGTACAGGAAAAGCTAGGCAGCTGGGGTTAAGTGACTTGCCCAGGATCACACAGTTAGGAGGTGTCAGAGGCCAGATTTGAACCCAGGACCTCCCATCTCCAGGCCTGATGCTCTATACACTATGTTACCTACCTGCCCCCAACATCTTAATTTTCTTTCTTTTTTTCCCTTTAAAACCTTACCTTCTGTTTTAGAATCAATGCTGTATATTAGTTCCAAGGCAGAAGAGTGCTAAGGGCTAGGCAATGGAGATTAAATGACTTGCCCAGGGTCATACATTAGTCTGAGGTCACATTGGAACCCAGGACCTCCTTCATTTTCAAATAGATCCTCACCCAACCCCTTCCCAGAGAGTTCAGCAAAACTAAGCAACACATCGACTAAGAGTATGTAATGTTTCATACCTGTAGTCTCCCACCTCTGAAAAGAAGGAAGGGGTGCAGATTTTTCCCATCTCATCTTTGGAACCAAGCTTTGGTTTTGGTTTTAACAATTACAGAGTATTCAGTTTGGTTTTCCTTTTTCTTCTTTCTAGTTAAATTATCCAATCATAGTGTCTATGGTTTTCCTAGTACTTATTTCATTTTGCACCAATTCATATGTTTTTCCATGCTTCTCAATACTTTTCAGATTCATCATTTCTCACGACACAGTAATAACTCAAGATCTTCAGGTAACTACAATTTGTTTAGCTATTCTCTAGTCAATGGGCATCTTCTTGCTTTCCAGTTCTTTGCTACTACAAAAAGAGCTGCTAAAGATATTTGGGGGCATTTGGGACCTTTCTCTCTTTCTATACTTGACCCCTTTGGACTATCTGCCTAGCAGCAAAATCTCTGAGTCAAAGGATGTGGACATTTTAACGACTTTCTGAGCATCTTTCCAAAATGCCTTCCACCACAGCTGTACCAATTCACAGCTGTTGCTGCTTTTTAACTTTCAAAAACATGTGTTTAAAGAATCATTGAGAAAGTTCTAAAAGGATTCATTCCAAAAGCTGACCTCTTACCATATCTTTCCCCCTTCTTCTTCCTTCTCTCTAATCCAAAGTCCTCTGACTTGAAAACAGCTGTTTTTCAAGGGGAAATCAGTAGTCCCTGCCCCCATTCACTGTCAGTATGGCTTTGCTCTCAGTTAACTCAGCATGGTCTCTGGTTTCTAAATCAAATTCTAAGAGTTCAGATGATAAGGTTTGGAGAACATTATGCACAGCAACAACTCATATTTATATTGGTTGATATAGCACCCCCTCTGGGCTACCTCCCTAGACTTATACACTTGGGGCCTGGAACTCCTAGAGGGCTGCTGCTACCTTTGGGTTTTAGGCTTCCCACTAACAATCAATCAGTAGGTACAATTAACTCATAAAAAAAACTATTTACTAAGATGGAATGACAAGAATAGTAACCATGAAACATTTCTCCCAACAAACCTGATGCATGTTCTCCTACAAATGCACCCAGCATGTGAGAAGAGTGGGCACAAACTGAGTATAATAGAGCACATACAGAGAACATTGGCCAGGGCTATTTATGACTACAATGCTGCAGGACCACAAAGTTGTCTATCTCCTCATGGGGTCTTCATGTAGCTCTCCCCAAGATGGAGCATCTTTGGGGATCAGATTGCTTGCTGAGTTTCCAGAGTCTGCTCCTCATCTCGATTCTTAATCACCAGAGTTATTTCTCTCTTGAATTCACAATATGTTTTCTTCCCTGGTGCCAGGCAGAACTCAAGCTTCTTGAAGCTACATCCTTAATGCCTAACTGTGTCTATGTCTGTCTTTTTGGAGACTCTGGGCCTCTTCTCTCTTTCTTGAGTTACTGAAGCTTGTGAGCTGAGTTTTTCCAAGAGGCCACCAGAGGTATGCCCAACCTTGTTCTAACCAAGGATATTAGCCCTTCTGATTCAGTGAAGGAAAGCCTCTTTAAGCATCCTTTTGGTCTGCTCAGGTTTTCAGAGTCCAATTACTTGGGTAAATTTTGTCACTTTCCCTTCTAGACTATTTGTTCTCCTTCCAATTTTTTTCCCAGCAGAGCTCTGATCTGGTTTATTCCCTGTTTCATTTTTTCTAGGTATTCATGGAGTCCTCACAGAAAATCCATTTTTTCACTGGAGGCTCTCCTTATGGAATCATTCTTTCCTCATTTGGGTTTGGGAGCATTTCTGGATTTTCAATAATTTTTGTAATGGTCAGTGTCTTCTTTGGTTTATTCATTTCTCCTACCTTAGTTCCTGAACTGGGGCTTTGTGCTATGGCCAGGCCCCACCCCTTGCTGTACTTTTGGTTGGAGCGGTTAGACCTGCTTGGTCTTGCTCTGAGTTCTCTGGGTTCTTGGGCTGACCTCTACCTCCCAGGATTGGGCTCCCCTGAACCTTTGAGGTTCAGCGTGCTGAATCTCCAGGGCCCTCTCGGGCATCTCAGGACAGTGCTAGGTACCTTGGAACCCATGGGACTGAGTTGTCCTGGTTTGAATGCTACCATGCAAAACATCTGGTGGCTGTAGCACCACAGAGCTTCCAAGGTCTCCAGCCTAGGAATGTCAGACCACCCTGAGACTTTCTCGGGTGCTTCCAGATGCAGAGTTTTGCAGATTACCACATATCTCAGGCCCTTCTCTGGTCTTACTAGGAGACTACCAACTTCATTGCCTGACTGGGGCTGACTTTGCTGGTGGCCCATTCTTCCTGTTGCCTGTGGGCTTCTGGCTGGATTTTTAGGTTTTTGCTGAAGTAGGTATGTGAGTACTGGGTGGTCTGCCGCCTCCTATTTAAGCAGCCATCTTGGCCCTAAATTCCTTCTTATTCCCTAATAGGATGACAGGGTTTGGCAGTCAGCTGCTTCTCTAATTCCATTAGGAGAAATTTTTCCACACTTTAAAGGGATAACAGGAATTAGTACTGTTTTTTTTAAACTTCATTAACATGTCAATGGGGCAAGCTAGGTGGCACGGTGGATAGAACTCTGGGGCAGCAGTTAAGAAGACTTGAGTTCAAATCTGGCCTTAGACACTTCTCAGCTGTATGAATCTGGGCAAGTCCTTTTACCCTGTTTGCCTCAGTTTCTTCATTTATAAAATGAGCTGAAGGTTTGTCACTCCAGTATCTTTTCCAAGAAAACTCCAAATAGGGACAAGAAGAGTCAAACAGTACTGAAACAAGTGAACACACAACAAACAAAAACCAAGTCTATAGCCCATTACCTCAAATAGTGAATGATTATTGGAGGGTCTGACTTCCTAGATTCATAGAATATCAGAGCCAAAAAAAACCTCTAGAAGTCATCTTGTATCATCCCATCATTTTACAAGTGAGGAAACTGAGGCTGAAAGACACAGAAATACTAGCTATAGAAATGCTAGATGTTAATGTAAAGAGATCTGAATTTGAATTCAGGAAACCTGGATCCTAGTTTTCCCATTCACTAAATTGAATGACCTTAGATGAGTCTCTTGGCAACTATGAATCTCTGCATATTCACCTATAAATGAAGACGTTTGGAGGAGATGATTTCAAAGATCCTATTCAGCTCTAATACTCTTTGATATTACCGGGTAGGGTTAGTGGCAGGACCCATGATATAATTTCTTGGTGGCTTCCCTTTCCTCTTTCTTCCTAAATGTGACTTATATTAGAGGGACTTTAGCACAAGGAGGAACCTAACTCAATAAAATAGTAGCTAAAGATGAGATTGGGCCAAGGGCACCCAAGTCACTCAATGGAATAGAAAGCATCAAAAATGGTAGGCTACTCGAATGGTGACTATTGCCCTTTTCTAGGAATGTAATCAGGGAGGAGCCTGGGGGCAGAATGGGCAGGTAAAGGGAGTTGGGCACTTTTCCCTGGGCGTGCCCAGTATTCCCTGGGCTATGAGAGATCGCTCATACCCACCCCTAATAATCTTCCAGTGACATTTCTAGGAAAACCAAGAAAGTTAAGAGGCAGATACCAACTTCTCAACATTAAATATATTCAATGATCTTTACTAGAAAAGTAAGTGAATGAACACCTAAACCACAATCTACCACTCCCCACCCTCACCCCAATTCCCAGGTCTGAAGCTTCCCCAGGGGAACAGTACCAAATCACCTACTACTACTGGGACCCAGGATAAGGTTAGTGAAGAAATCTCCCTACGCATCCCATAAGGCATTGTGAACCTGGAACTGCCAGTCTTGATCCGCACAAAGGTAGTACCTCTCAGATTCTCCCACAAAACAGGCTCAGCCCTCCCATACTCCACAGCACACCACACACCCCGTACCTTTACCCACAACACAGACTTCCTAAAGGAGCAGATTACTGCCATGTTAATGCAGGATAGATACTACCTCCCAAGACCTGCTGGAACAAAGGCCACAAAGGAGTAAATGTTTAAGGGAACTTGTCAGGGCTTCAAAGAAATATAATTATAGGGAGATAAATCCACACACAGCAACCACACCTGGCCATACACTAAACCCAATTTCTTCCTGTCATACTGGGGAGAACTGAGAGATGGGAAGGCAAAAAACCACAATCCATAACATTTGAAGAGAATCTCGAAATCAAACAATGTCATTTGTAAAACAGAATTTCATCTAAAACACACGCACGTGCACACACACACACTAATATATGTATATATGCATATATATGAAAAAATACACATGAAAATATATATATGAAAAATTATATACATATATATGCTGTTATAAGGAAAGAGGATTTGAGCAGAGGCAGGAAAGGCTTAACTGCCTGTTAGCAACAGCCCAGTCACTTCTGCAGAATTCCAGAACCTTTTCCTGCCTCTGCTCAAATCCTCTCTTTCCTTATAACAATACATATACACACACACACACACACACACACACACACACACACACACAGAGGAAAGGGAAAATGAACTCTTTTGCTATTTCAGGTTCTGCCAAAAGGAATGAAAGAAGGCATTTGTGGAATGAGACAAGTATCTGGTTTCTGGCTTTCTTTATCAAAATCAAAGCTAGATGTCAGACCAAAATCTTTTGACGAGCTCCCTTGCTTCCCCTGTAGCCCCTTCATCACAGGACTCTCCCTACCATGTAGGACAACATTTCCATCATCCCAAAGTGTCATTAAGTTCACATCATAGAGCTTCATCCTTTAAAAAGCTATAGCCAATCCTCTACTGTGCCTTAGAGATGACCATGAGGTCTTCACACCTAAGCCAGCAAAACAGAAGCCTGGCCACAGTCTGATATGATTCTAGTCCATCTCATTTCAGAGGCTCATCACCAGTATGATCATTAAGGGAGGAAATTTTTGGTCATAATGCTCACAAAGGCCTTGGCGGGACTGGGAACTGGTTCAGTGGATGAAATTACAGAATCTTGAAATATTTTACCATCTGCCCCGTTTGAGTGTATATTATTGGAAAGTTGATGAAATCATATTCCATTCAGCTTCCTGCCCTAACTGTTCAGTCTGGGCACACAGTAAAAGATGGACAAACTCTTCACCATTTATTTTCCTTTCAAGACATACCTTAAATGTAATTGTTGACTTTTTTCTGCAAGTTCTCTAGGGAAGACCTAAAAAAGCTCATTCCCTGGTCTAGGTCACTGATCCTCTCAACGGACCTGATGGCCTAAGGACACAAATTGACCAATTGGCTGGTAGCTTTCCCAGTGAACTCCTGTGGTGGGCATCTCTAGGAAAAGAAGGATGTTTAAGCTGCTAGCTCTCCAGGGAGAAAAATTGTACCTTTGATAACATTTTTAAATTTAATCTGCATTAACATTTTCTCTATCACTGTCTGAAGTCTAGACTGTCAACAAAACAATAAATCAAGCCCTGATTTGTAGGTGTTGTCTGTTTCCAAGGAGTAAATATTCGTACTGAAAATTTAACGATTGGCTGCCTATAGCTGGCTCCAACACATCGCTAACCCAATGTAATCAGCCCTGGAACGAGAATCAAGATAAATGTGTTCTCCTTCTCAACTTTCATCAATACACTGATCCTGGGCAAACCATTCAACTTCTCTGGGCCTTGTTTCTTCCCTCCTCTTCCTATGCCCTGTATTTGAAAGAAAGATGGGAACTTTTTCTAGGATATGAGCTTATAATGAAGAGACAACCTTTTTCAAGAGACTAAATCTATCTCATCCCTTTTTAGTGTCCCCAAAGCATCTTGAGATGGAACTTTTACCAGTTCTCTAGTTTTATTCTATTTTCTTCTCTCTTTCTCTTTCTCCCTTTTTTTTTTATTCCTATAGCATTCCCTCTCTCAATCTCCAAATGTGAACTTTTATTTTTAGGTTAAGTCACCCAAAAGGTATACTACAGACTTACTATAAAGGTTTTTACTTATTCTTTACTCTCAAGGCACTAGAGGTAAATCTAAAGATCTCTGCTTCTAGTACCATTGCTTCTGAGTCCCCATCACTGTGTTTCTTATTAACAATAAGCCAGTAGTTATCAATTAGCTTTTAGGAAATGCATTTACTAATGTGGCATGGTAAAAATAACTGATAGAAAACATTTCACCTCAAAAGACAAGCACATGCCATCCCACAAATTCCACTGGCTCATGGGAAGAACAGACTCAAAATTAGAGCACAGAGGTGGTGAAAAAATATGTAGTATGTAGATATTACAAAAGGGTAACTTACAATACTTGGTTATTTATGGTCTAT
Organism: Gracilinanus agilis; assembly: GCF_016433145.1. NCBI lineage: Eukaryota > Metazoa > Chordata > Mammalia > Didelphimorphia > Didelphidae > Gracilinanus > Gracilinanus agilis. The sequence goes on from NC_058134.1 coordinate 281,437,155, forward strand.
AAATCTTTTCTTGAATCCAGCATCTTTCTTTGGTGTAAGGCGTCATATTCTTTTTATTTTAATTACTCTTTTCTTTCTTTTAAACATTCTTTTCTTTTCAAACTGAATTCCATATTCTCTCCCTCCCTCCTGTCCCCTCCCCAACCCACTGAGAAGCAAAGCAAAATGATATCAATTAATTATTTTGTTGTTGTCATTTCAGTGGTGTCTGATTCTTCTTGACTGCATTTGGGGTTTTTTTTGGGTAAAGATACTGGGATGATTTGCCATTTCCTTCTCCACCTTATTTTACAGATGAGGAAACTAAGGCAAGCCAGGGTAAGTGACTTACCCAAGGTGATATAGCTAGTAAGTGTCAGAGGTTAGATTTGAACTCAGGAAGATGAGTCTTTCTGACTCCAGTCCCAGCATTCTATCCACTGCCCACCTAGCCACCCATCAATTACTTTACATGTGAATTCATGCACAACGTATTTCCACATTAGTTATGTCACCAAAAAATGTGAAAAAATCATATTTCAATCTGCACTCAGAGTTCAGCAGTTCTCTCTCTGAATGGGGATAGCATTTTTTCATCATGAGTCCTTTGGAACTTTCTTGAATCATTATGTTGATCAGATAGCCAAGTCTTTCACAGTTGACCATCATCATAATATTGCTGTTACTGTGCATAAAAATATCCCAGTTCTTCTCCTTTTTTCTGAACCCCCCCATCATTTCTTAAAGCACAATATTACTCCATCACAAATATGTCACAACTTGTTCAGCCATACCCCAATGGATGAGCATCCCATCAACGTCCAGTTCTTTGCCACCACAAAATGAGTTGCTCTCAATACTTTTGTACATATAGATCCCTTTTCCTTTTCCTTTGTTCTCTTTGGCATATAGACCTAATAGATATTGTTAGGTTGAAGGGTATGCACTATTTTAAAGCCCTTTGGGCATAATTCCAAATTGTTCTCCAGAATGGTTGGACCAGTTCATAACTCTGTCAACAGTTATTAGTGTGCCTATTTTTTCTCAACCCCTTCAGCATTTGCCATTTCTAAAAGTTATGATGTAGTACCTCAGAGTTGTTTTAATTGGCATTTCTCTAATCAATAGTGATTTAGAGCATTTTTCAAAACTTGTAAAAATCATTTATTTCTTCCCCTGAAAAATGCCTGTGACCATTTATCAATTGGGAAATAGTTCTTATGTTTATAAATGATGCGGATCTCTACATATTTGAAAATTGAAGCCTTTATCAGAGAAATTTCTTAGAAAAAAATTTTATCTGACTTTCATTGTCTATGGTACATTTGAGCAAAAAGTGGTTTCCCTTATTCTCTCTTTTAATTAGGTCTATTTTTGCTTTTGCTTTTGCCTGAGATCATGATTGCTACCTCTGTCTTTTTTTTTTTTTTTTACTTCAGCTGAAGCATAATAGATTCTGTTCCAGCCCTTTATTTTAACTCAGTGTGTCTTTCAGTTTCAAGCATGTCTTTGGTACACAACATATTGTTGGATTCTGGTCCTAATCTATTCAGCTATCTGCTTCTGTTTTATGAGTGCGCTTATCTCATTCACATTCACAGTTATAATTACTGTGTATTTCCCCTCCATCCTATTTTCTTCTGTTTATCCTTTTCTCTTTTTTTAATCCTGTCCCTTCTCAAAAGTCTGCTTGCCTCCTTTAATGTCTTCCCTTTTATCAATTCCCCCAAATATTTCTCATCTCTTTCCCTTCTTATTTCCCTATTAGGTGTGGCTGTTGTTCTTCATTCTAGAAGAGGACCAAAATGGTATCACTACATTGGGGTCAATATACAGTGTGTCGGACTGTGTCGGATCAAACCAATATCAAATCAAAATTGAACCCTTAAGAGCATGAGGAATGGAGATGTCTCTAAATTTGCAGATCTCATCTTTCTTTTGAGTTACTGCAATTCTGCTTTACTCATAGAACACAGCACCTTCTTTGGTGTGGTATGCCATGCTAGACAGACCTGTACCAGTGCCTCCCATGTCTCAAAATCAATGCCAAAATTCTTTAGAAAGACCGTGAGAGTGTCCTTATATCTTTCATCTGATCTCCACGGAAGTATTTGCCTTGTGAGAGTTCTCCATAAAATAGTCATTTAGGCAAAGAAGTATTTGGCATTTGAACAATGTGGCCAGTCCATCAGAGTTGTGCTCTCTGTAGCAGAGTTTGAATACTAAGCAGTTTAGCTCAAGAAAGGACCTTAGTTGGAGGTAGCTGGGTATCTCAGTGGATTGAAAGAAAGAAAGAAAGAAAGAAAGAAAGAAAGAAAGAAAGAAAGAAAGGAAGGAAGAAAGAAAGAAAGAAAGGAAGGAAGAAAGAAAGAAAGAAAGAAAGAGAGGACCTCAGTGTCCAGTATCTTGTCTTGCCAGGTGACCTTCAGAATCTTCCTAAGACAATTCAAATGAAAGTGATTCAGTTTTCTGGCATGGCGCTGGCATGTATCTCAGGCATACAACAAAGCTTGAGGGACACTTGTGATTAAAGAATATAACTAGATGAAGATCCAGAAAAGGAGACTGAAAAAGGAATGGTAAGAGGGAGGAGGAGAACCAGGAGAGAGTGTTGTCTGGAAACCCTAGAGAAGAGAGTGAGTGATGGAAACAGTGGGTGCCCACCAACTGGAAGTGATATGGTACATAAATATCATAGAATCTTACTGCTCCATAAGAGTCATGAAAATGACAAAATCAGAGAAATCTTAGACAACTTGTGTGAACTGATGCAAAGAGAGCAAAACCAAAACACTTTACAGTCAGCCAGTCAATAAGCATTCAGAAAATGCTGAGGATACCAAAAAAGGCAAAAAAAAAAATAATAAACAAAAAAAAAGGAAAAAAACAGTCACTAGCCTCAAAAAGTCCACATTCTTTGAAAGGAGATCACATACAAACAGTTATTTTCATATAAGATATATACAGAATAAATGGGAGGTGATTTCAGAGGAAAAACACTAGCAGAAGGGAAGGAGAGGGTTGATAAGAAAGGTGAGATTTCAGCTGAGTCCTGAATCAAACCAGGGAAACCAGGAGGTGAATTGATCAGACAGAATATTTCAAGCAGAGGGGGTAGCCAGGGAAAGGGAACAGAGTGTTAAAATGGAACATCCTCTGCAAAAATGACTACAATTCACAATGATTATAACAATGTCTATGAAAATAACATTTAAAGACACCAAAATTCTGATGATCTATAATAGCTAGTCTTGGTTCCAGAGTCCAAAAAGATAAAAAACGTTTTCTGCTCTCAACAGAAAGATATGCAATGACTAAAGATGTCCATTGTTTCAATGTGGCTGGCAACTGCAGTAATTGTATTGGTTTCTTTTGTTTAACTGATTATTTTTGTTGAAATAGAGTAGGTATTATTGAAGCCGATTTATTAGAGAATGAACAATATGAAAAAATTTTAAACTTCTCAAAATATTTTAATAAATAAAAAGCTATCTCCATTTCCCACTTGAAAAAAATTTCAATGTAAATAAAAAGAAAAACAAAACAAAAGAAAACCTTCACAAGACCAAGGTGCTCAGCAGAGGTTACATGTGAAGACAAAAAGTTCGAGTTATCAAAGATGCTGCTAAGAATGTGTAACTACATCACTACAGATCCCAGAATACTCCCACGGAGGTGTAACAGTAGAAATAAAATAAACATGAAAAACCTGGTAAAAATAAACCTCTGGAAATCTAAAAATATGACTTGTTATTGTTCAGTCGTGTCCAACTCTTCATGACCCCATTTGGGGTTTTCTTAACAGAGATGCTACAGTGGTTTGCCATCTCCTTCTCCAGCTCATTTTATAGATAAGGAAACTGAGACAAATAGGGGTAAGTGACTTGCCCAGGGTCATACAGCTGGTAAGTATCTAAATCCAGAATTGAACTCAGGTCTTCCAGGCTCTAGGCCAAACCCTCTATCCACTGTGGCACCTAGCTGCCCAACTCCCCTCATACTTTGTCAAAGGGCTCCTCTGCCCTAAGCAAGTGAGCAGGGCCCCAGAGCAAAGATGCTGTTTATAGCAACTGACCTCATAGGTTTCCTTGTAAAAAAAAGACTAGAGCTGGTGCCTATAAGCAGTATACCAAAATTCTTCCAAAGATACACACCAGAAAGAAGCCTATCCACACAATACTTCACCTGCCTACCAGATTGTAAAGGGCTTTAAAAGACAAAGAAAGAAGTATATGTTGGATTCTAGAAGCTTAGCTAGTCATTGGATTTTATTGAATAAGAGTGGCATGTCAGATGCATACTTTAGCTTTGGAAAGGAGGCAGTTGAATAGAGGATGGATTACAGTAACGAAAGGGGATCAATTAGGAGGTTAGCACAATGATGAGAAACTAGGATAGTAGCTCCATGAGTGGAGAGAAGAGGATAGATTCAGGAAGTGTTGTGGAATCAGAAACACCTCAACTGAGTAGTGATGTTATGTGGGGGAGACTGAGGCATCAAGGATGACAATGAGGTAGTGAACATGAGTACCTGGAAGGATGGAGGTGCCTTCTTCTGGCTACCTCCTTACCAAGCCAGATTCTTCTACCACCACCGTGAGGTACCACCTGCTCTCCAGCCCCTCCCTCTAACCTGGAACTCAAGGTCAGACTCTGAGTTCTGATCAGTCTTACTGTGGGATGGGGAGGAGAGGGGAAGGGGGAGAGAGACAGACAGACAGACAGACAGACAGAGACAGAAAGAGGAAGGAAGGAAGGAAGGAAGGAAGGAAGGAAGGAAGGAAGGAAGGAAGGAAGGAAGGAAGGAAGGAAGGAAGGAAGGAAGGAAGGAAGGAAG
>NC_058134.1:281442256-281459954 GCF_016433145.1 Gracilinanus agilis
AAGAAAGAAAGAAAGAAAGAAAGAAAGAAAGAAAGAAAGGAAAGAATCTCCAAAAGGTCAGGAGTCTCTGAATTGAGTTTTGTGCATTGATCTTCAGAGTTAGCCTATATCCTGCTCATGCAGTGAATCCTTGTTCCAACCATTCTGAAAAGCAATTTGGAGGTATGCCCAAAAAGCTATTAAACTGTGACCCAATTTAAAGTGTGACTATTAAACCTTTTGACCCAGCTATACCATTACTAAGTCTATACCACAAAGAGATCAAAGAAAGAGGATAAGGACACACATGTACAAAAATATTTATAGTAGTTCTTTTTTGTGGTGGCAAAGAATTGGAAACTGAAAGGCTGTCCATCAATTGGGGGGAATGGTTGAACAAGTTATAATATACGAATGTGATACAAAACTATCAGGCTTTAAGAAATGAAGAAGGGGATGGTTTCAGAGAATATGCCAGTTATGAGGCTGGTTTTTCCCTTTGGGCAATCGTTCCTCAGGCACTAGAGTCCTTAAAGTCAAATGTCTCCAGATCTAGTACTGAGGTGGAAGAGTTAGTCAGTCCTCCTTCAAAACTCTGTTGTCATTGTCCTCTTCTATTCCCATAAATTTCTTCATGATAAACTTGGATGCCAAGGTACAGATACTGAGCCGCAATCCTATTGCCCACAATAGCCTAATCATTCTTTGAACAGATCAGAGCTGATCCTAGCTGATGCAGATGAGTAAGAGATTCAACAGAGCCATGGTATCCTGACGGTCTCCATGGTTTTCTTAGAAAACTTCATGCTCACACTTATGAAACTGCAGATACAAGTGGTCTTCACCTAGGCCATAGAGGTCTTCAGTCCTGCACAAACTGAGGGAGAATCTTCTTAGCTTTCATAGAATCAATCAGTCAATGAACATTCATTAGGTATTTACTATGTGTCAGGCACTGTGCCAAGCACTGGGGACTCAAAGGAAGGCAAAAGATAGGGCCCTTGAGAAACTCACAGTCTGATGGGGGGAGGCTACATGCAAACTATATACAAATAAACCACATACGGGATCAATAGGAAATAATTAAGAGAGGGAAGGAAGCACTAGAAGTTAGGGACATAAGGAAAGGTTTCCTGGAGAAGGTGGGGTTTTAGCTGCAACTTGAAAGAATCCACGGAAGCCAGGAGGTGGAGATGAAGAGGGAGAGAACTCTAGGCATGGGGGAATGTCAGGGAAAATGCCCCAAATCAGAAGGTGGAGTGTCTTATATGCAGAACAGTAAGGAAGCCAGCATCATAGGGTCACAAAGAACATGAAGAAGTGGGGGGGGGGGGGGAGAGGGAGAAGGAACGACGACAACACCATGAGACTTGCTCTTTTCAGAGATCAATTTGGCAGCCGAGGTGAAGAGGGATCAAAAATTGGAGAGCTTTGTGGCAGACAGGCCCATCAGCTCAGGCTGGAGGTGACAAGGGCCAGTATTAGAACAGTGGCAGTGTCAGAGGACAGAAGGTGTGTTACAGAGGGAAAAATCAACAGAATGATAGGAAACAAAATCAAAAGCTGTGAGCCAGTATCCAACACGACAAGACATTTAATATCTTCAACATTCACAGTTACTGCCACAGGAGATCCTATATATCTAAATGGAAAGACTCAGGAGCCATAGCTGGGACCCAGTTTAGATTCTTCAAAGCCTGGAGTTGTCCCACTTCCCCAACTGCACCAGCATTCCAGTGAAATTGAGCTAATTTATATTCAGCTAATATACTAATGTCTCATTCTCTTCTAGAGTACAATTCATGAGTGTGGAATGCTGTATATGTTATAAGATCTACATTGGGAGAGGGGGAGAGAGAAAGAGGGGAAAAGGGAAGGAGGAAAGTGAGGGAAAGAGAGAAAAAAGAGAGAGGGAGGGAAGGAGGAAAATGGGTGGAGAGAGAGAGAGAGAGAGAGAGAGAGAGGAAGAAGAAGAAGGAGGAGGAGGAGGAGGAGGAAGAGGACGACGAGGAAGAAGTAATTTTATAATTTTTCCTCTTTTCCCTTTTTCTTTAAAAAAAATTATTTGTTATATCTGTGACTGGCCAGTCTACATTTTCAACCAAAAATAACCTTTTAAATAGTTGGCTGATGCTTATCTTACATGAAGATGCTGTAGTTTTTGGTCCTAATCATCTTTTCTCTTTTAGGAGGAATGACCTGTGCAGTATTTCCCAGCAGACCTGCTTTGAACTCCAACAGTCTGAGTTACCCTAATAAGCCCCTAATTTGACCATAGTGGCCCATTTCTGCCTTGGAACCTTGTGAGGCCACTTTCTATTGCCTCAGTGCAGTGAGGATGAACCTTTTGAGAAATGTACTCAGGTGAAGGTGAGGGGAGCAGCCCAGCCCTGCATCTCTCTGGCTTTATAGTAATGAACTCTGACAAAAAACTGTGCTGGGGCAACAGCACATGTTGCCACAGAAAGGGCTCTGAGTGCCTCCTCTGGCATGCGTGCCATAGGTTCACTACCATGGCCTCAGTGGGTTGCCCCTTCTCATAAATCCTTCCTCTTTCTGTTACATCAAAAGACCAGTCCTAAGTAACTGGGACATTGATTCTTTCTGCTCCTGCAGCCACAGTTGTGGTATGGATACACCAAGACGACATGCACAATAATGCTAAGAACTTAAGCCATCTAAGTGGTATCCACTGGCATTGTTACCTTCATCACAGACTTCTTGCAGCAATTTCTCCAACCTTAATGCAAAATCAGAGATCTTTACTCCCTGATGCTGAAAGGTGGTTAAGAGTTTTACATCCATGGACATTCTCAACATTGCTGATTCGCCTGTCCAACAGCCACATCCATTTGGATTCAGTGATCTCAGAGAGTGGAATTTTAAATTGCTATACCTTGGAAATGGGTCCCTTGAGGTTCTACAATAAAGCATCACATGTATCACCCCCTTATCACATCTGTGACATGTTCCATCCAGGATTCAAAGGATTCTTCATTTTTGGTGGATGAGTTTGTTAATGAAAAAGAACCAGAACTTTCCACTTTGAATCCCCTTTAATAGAACACATGTATTAACAGTTCTCTAGGGGCTTTCCAGTTAAGAAGGCAACTTATAAGCACATGGACAAACTCAGCTACCCTAGCAAAGAGTTTTTTTTAAAGCTGCCAGATGCTTTTTGTGGTAACAAAGAATTGAAAACAAAGTAGATAACCATTGATTGACTGTAGCTAAATAAATTGTGAATATAATGGAATATCACTGTGTTATGGAAAATGTTGGATTATAATACAAAGAAGCATAGAAAAGCTTACATGAACCGATACAGACTTAAGTAGAGTCAAAGAAACAATATAAACAATGGCAACAAGGCAAATGCAAAAAGCAACAACCACAAAACAACTAAAAATCATTGTTGCAAAATTGCAGAGAAAAAGCTTGACCCCCAAAGAAGAGAGATGAGGAGACCTTCCTACCCCACTCCTTTGTAGAGGTGGGAGGCCCACGATTGTGGAATGTTGCATATATTGTAGAATTTAGAAAGCTGAGTATCTTATTCATCTTTGGATTCATTCTTCTTTCTAATATAGTACCTCGAATGTAGTGAACACTCAATTAGTAAAACAACAGCAATTCACATTGACATTTTGCTTTTTATTTTGGAACCTTTACCTACTAAGTATTGATTCTAAGGTAGAAGAGTCATAAGGGCTAGACAACTGGGGGTTAAGTGACTTGCCCAAGGTCCCACAGCTTGGAAGTGTCTGATGCCAAATTTGAACCCAGGTCCTCCCAACTCTAGGCATGGAACTCTATCCACTGTACACCCTATCTACCCCTGGCATTGTGCTTTAAGAGTAATAAAGCACTTTCCTCACAGTAACCCTATGATACAATTCTGTGGGACTTATGAGAAAGAATGCTATCCACATCTGGAAAAAGAACTGTGGGAACAGAAATCCAGAAGAAAACATGTGATTTATCACTTGTTGATATGGGTAAGTGATTTGGGGTTTTGATTTTAAAGTGTTATTCTTTTACAAAAATGAATTATTTTGAAAGGGATTCAAGTTTTATATATATAATATATACTAAAATATATATGCACATATATATTTTAAAAACAGTGGAATTGCTTGTCAACTCCGAGGGGGGGAGGGATGAGAGAAGGGAGATAACATGATTCATGTAATCATGAGAAATTGTAAAAATAAAGGAAAAAAACAAACAATAAACTTATGATGTTGTAAGTATTTACACACAATTACTGCAATAGTCTGAGTATGAGCAAATGAATGGTAGAAACTGAATATTCAAACATATTTTGAGTAGAATTAAAAGGATGTATGATGAAGGATAATAGAGGAATCCAGCAGGGGAATGGTTAAGCCTTTAACAGATAGAGAGAAGTCAGAAGGAAGGGTAGGTTTGGGGAGTGAGATAATGAGTTTGGTCTCAAACATGCTGAGGTTTAGGTTCAAGCTAAACATCTGGTAAAGGGTGTTGAATAAACAGCTGGAAATGCAGGTCTGGAACTCAAGAAAAGAGTCAGGACTGAAAACATGATGGGAAACCTTAAGTAACAGTTAAAGCTATGGGCCCGGATAAACTCACCAAAGGGGAAGGTTCCAATAAAGAAGAGATAAAGTATGAGTATAGAACTTTTTTTAGGTGCAAGAAGAGGAAAAGGGGCCATCAAAAGGAACAAACAGAAAAGGAACAGGCTTTCAGCCAGGAGAGTCCATTCAGTATTACAAAAGGCAAGATGGGAATGGGGATTCAATGAGTCAACAGTGTAGGAGTCAGAAAGCCTGGGCATGAAGAGCTCTGAAAAAATATCATCTGATTTGGTCATTAATAGGTGATTAGTCACCTTGGAGAGGACCATTTTAGCAGAAGTCAGACTGTAAAGAATTCCAATGGGAGATTGTGGCATGGTGGCATCATGTGGATGACTCCTTCAAGAGATTTAATGACAAATGGAAAGAAGGCTACAATGACAGCAAGTCACGGAAAGTGGCTCTGTGAGGAGGAAAGTTTTGTTTTGTAGGCTAGAGGAGATCTGAGTTTTTCTGCAAGTAAAAAGCAAAAAGCCAAAGGACCGGAAGACATCAAAGATGTAAGAACAGAAATGACTGATTCAGTGAGGTTCAGAAGGGAAAACAGAGAATGCTCAGGTGAGGGGTTTAGCCATGGTGCAGAGAGGAGAGCCACCTCTCTCTGAAACAAGGAAGAGGGAATAGGTTGGTGCCATGGAATCATGGTACAAAAGAAAAAGCTGTGGGATTAGAGGATTAGGACCTGGGTTCACATTCCAGTTTTGCACAGTCATTTAACTCTCTGACCTCTGTTTCCTCAAATATAAAATAAAGGTTGTACTAGTCCTCTCCAGCTCTAAATCCATGAGAACAGAGGCAAATGGTCTTGATTATTCTTCATAAAGTAGTAAAGGGGAATGAGATTTCATCAACTGTTGAGGGAATGGGGGGATGGTTGAAGGGAAAGAAATAATTTCAGTATTAAGCTCCTAGTTGAGATTAAAAATGTTTTTTAGATCTTTATCAAGAGGGATTTCAGTGATTATCTCTAGTGATAGCAAACCTTTTAGAGACCAAGTGCCCAAACGGCATCCTCACACTGCATGTGAGCCACCCCATTACCCTAGACGAGGGAGGGAAGAGGTGCTTCCATTGGGCTTCTGGGCAGAGGGACAGATGATGTGAAAAAATGTTCTCAGGTGCAGTGGATAGGGGGAAGGGAGCAGCCCATTCTGGCACATGTGCCATAAGTTTGCCGACACTGATAGTCCAACCTCCTTAACTTTATGGATTACAAAAATGAGGCCCAATAAGATTAAGTGATTTGCCCAAGGTGACATAGTAAGTACGTTAGTCAAAGATAAAGGATCCCAGGGCTCTACTCCCTCCAAGGGGGTATCACCCTGCAGAAAGATTTTAGAGGAAATCCTCCTGGCAAAGAAGCACCCACCGAGTAGCTTCATGTTCCCAGAACAGAAATGGAGACTAAGATAGAAGCCAGGACATTCTTCTACCCCACCCATGTCATCAGGGTGTTTAGTATGCTTCCCACTCCCTGCTGGGTTTCCTTCTTCTGAATCCTCTAAAATTTCAAATCCAAAGGTACAACGAGGGCAGCAGCAGGATAAGTAGCCCCAGTGAGCTGAGCTGAAGGACTGGGAGCTTTATTCACATCTTTAAAGAATAAAAAAAACAACTCTGAAGGCTCCTAGTAGCAGCTGCAGCCCAAAGACTAGCACTTGAATTCTACAGCTGCTAGAAATAGGCCCATCAGGCCTGAAATATCCCTGCATTTTGTGGCTGGTACATGCATATTACCACTTCTGATTCATTGTAGGCTGGAGACAACCAGGAATCAGTAACTCCTATGGATGGAAGGAGGGTTGGGTAAGTTAGGCAGTGGGGTAGGAGACTGGGCAATAAGCCTCTTCAACCAGAAAGCTTCCAAAGAAAGACCCAAGGAAATAGGACTTCACCAAAAGGGGAGCCTCTCAGTTAATCATAAGCTCCCAATATGGAGAAGATATCCCTTTTTAGGAAGGAAACATCATATCATAAGTTTAATGGACTGAAAGAGATGGAGAATCTAGTCTGTAATAAACTTGCAGTTTGGGCAAGCCCTTTTCTCTCTCTGGATCTCATCTATAAATTGAGGAGCTAGACATGAGAAGATTTATCCAAACTGATATAAAGAAAGTAAATAGAACCTGGAAAGCAACATAGACAGTCACTGCAACAATATTAGGAGTTCTTAACCTGGGATCCATGGACTTCTTTTTTGGACACTTTGATAATGGCATTTTAATAGAATTGATTTCTTTTTTAATCCTGTATGTTTTATTTGAGGCATTTAAGAACAATATTCTGATAAAGGGTCCATAGGTTTTACCAGACTACCAAAATGTTCCATGACTCCAAAAAGATTAGGAATATCAAATGGAAAATGGAAATGGAATTGGAATTATAATAACCAAGCTTGGGTCCAGGAGATGAGTTAAGAAAACATACCTTCTTTTGTTCTTTACAGAAGTGGAGGATTATGGATGTAGAAGATTGTTGGTCTGTTGGTTAGTTTTGCTGATCTTTTTTTTTTCTATTTTTACTGCCTTGTTACAGGAGGTGGCTCTGTGGGAAGGGATATATTATGAAATGAAGACCATCTAAAAACAAAATATATCAACAGTCATTAGAACTCCCAAAATGTGGGGCTTGAACAAGATGATCTCTAAGATCAGTTCTCATTGTATGACTTTGATTTAACTATAAGTTGGTAAGGTAAAGCCAAAGGAAAGGGGGAAGTGGCAACCCAAGAATATCTGCAAAAGGGAGACAATGAGGAAAGGAGTTATTGAACACAAAGTCATTGAAATTCCAAGGATATAAAGACATCCTGACAAGGGTCTGTAATAAGGAATAAGTCAAGGTATATGGGTGAAAATTTTAGAAGAGTATATTGGAAAATGCAAGCTTGAGCTGAACATTCTAAGGGCTTTTGGAATGTGGCCGAAAGGTCACAGGGCTTTTGAACTCTGGGACAGTTGGGAGTTTTTGCCACTGGTGGAGGAGCTCGTGCCCTGATCTCACTGGAGAAACCCCACTTGGACTGCATTTTGAGGAATTACAAATAGGTCTGGATCAGTAGCTTTGGAAGGTGGACCTCCAGGCCTGTGACAGCCTATTGGAGTGACCCAGTGGAGTTTGTGGACCATACCAACACCCTGGACCCTGGGACAGCTGAAAACATTGTTGGAGAAAGCAGTGAGACCCCCAAAACCCAGGTCACAGGTAAAAGTCAACCAAAAATAGACAAATTGTCAAGGACCAAGAAGGCAGAAAGCAAGTGGAAAAGTGTGCTTCCTGTCTACCTATGGGAAGGTGGTAGATTATAGATGAAAGGAAATGTAAGGATGAGGGTCTGGGGGAAGAGGTCTACCAGCCAATTAGGGCAAGAGAGCTTCCACTTGGTTAAACCAACTTGAGATATCCTCAATGTCTATCCTTATTGGATATCATTATACTGCTATGACCAAGTAAATCTTTTGTTAACAGTTGAATGGCCTGTATGTGTCTCATTTTGTTCCATTATCAAACACAAATGACCAGGCTGCAATATCAGTGGAACTCTGAAGAACAAGAGTATAGGATGGAGGCAGCTCAGTGGCTCAGTGGATAGAAAGTTGGGCCTGGAGATGGGAGGTTCTAGGTTCAAATCCCCTAGTTGAATGACCCTGTCACTTCATCCCTATTGGCTAGCTCTTACTGCTCTTCTGCCTTAGGACCAATATACACTATTGATTCTAAGAAGAAGGTAAGAGGTTTTTTTTTTAAAAAAGAGTAAAGGATGCCATCAAGAAATTGTATGATAGGAAGTGAAGATGGATTGGGCCCATGGCAAGATGGAGGGATGAGCCAGAGTGCCCCACTGGTACCCTAGCAATGCCTAGATTAGCTGAGGAAGGTCAGATGAGAAGTGATACCTCCCTCCCTCCCTCCATCACAGGGAGTTGCCATCAGAAATGACTGTCACTGATCCAGGAAGAGCCATCCATTCAATCTAACTCAAAAAAAATAACTTGCAGAGCATATGGGGAGTCTATAAGACTCGAACTTTTCATGGTGAGAAGGGGGAAGGTTTCTTTCACTAATACTGCTGCTACTTACACATAACATCAAAAATACATGTGCTAAAAAATAGTTCAAAGAGGCACTTGCACAATTTTATTCATTCCAAATAGTTGATCAACAAACATAAATTGATTGCTTAATATGTGCCATGCATTGTGCTAGGTGCCAGGGATAAGAATATAAAAAGGAAAGGCCTTGCCTTCATGGAACCTAAATTTTATTAAGAGAATTTATAGAGAGTAGCTCCCTTACTTTCACATCCACAAATTAGTCCACTCATTTTTTTGGATTTCCATAGAGCAGTGGGTGGAGTTATCTGGATTAAAGTTCAAGTGAGTCATCCTCACCTCAGTCCCCTGTATCTAGCCAGCCCTAGACTCCAAGACCATGCTTTATCCCAGCCAGCCAACCACCAAGATGCCAGGGTCTAGTCAGTATGTGCATCTTGCTATCTTCTCTGCCACTAGGTGCCTACCACCGCTCTCTCACCCCGTGACCCTGCTCACTGCTTCTTGGCCATGGAATAATAATCAAATGAATGGCAGCCTACTGCCCTAAGGTTGCATTCACAACCTGGAAGAGACTGCCTAGGCCAGTAGTTGTGGAATAAACCAAAGAGATGCATCAATCAGAAAGCGGAAAGTTTCTCATCTTCCTGGAAATAACCACCTCCACATGTTAACCCCTAAACATCTATCTCACTAGCTCTTATCTCCTCTTGCATCTATGACTTCTATCTACTCTTATTTCTATTGCTTCTGTATGGAGTGTTCAAGGAAGGCTAGTGCCTCTGGTGTAAGGGCTTGCTGAGCCATTTTCAGGGCTGCTTCCCTCCTTTGGCATCCACCTGCCACGAAGCTCTCACCTGTGGCTCTAAGAAGCTGTAGCATCAGCCACACCTTGGTAAACCATCTTGGCAAATGGGCTAGCCAAGGTTGAGGATACATAAGAGGCTCAAACCTATTGGTGAATAGAGGTCTACCCATGGCATGTGAAGAACTTCCCCGACACTTAGAGCTTGGTTAGACATCAAAGATGCCAAAGTCATTCCTCCACTGCATCCCAAGCCATCACGAGTGATCTTGACTTTTGTCGTGCCACTGTATATTATGATGACTCTTGAAAAGAGAGTGAAGCCAAAGGCCTTGTGCAACTCTGCCTCACTTAAAATTCAATTTAAGCTCAAGTCAAAATACATCACCAGTAATATTATTTTGGTCATCTTCAAATATGAAGGGCAAGAGCCAACCAATTTCTCTGACTGCTTTAGCCACAGGAAGTGGAGAAGAGGGCTTGCACATATATTGGGGGGTTAAGGAGGGGATGGAGTGATCAAAAACTTAATTGCTATGTGCTCAATGAGAAAAGTCTACTTATTTAGACCAAAATTCCTTTTCTTGGCCACCACTCTCCATACTGTGTTCCCTTAATAGAATCTAAGTTCTGTGAAGGCAAGGACTGTTTCCCTTCCATATTCTTAACCTACACCTAGCACAGTGATGGCAAACCTTTTAGAGACTTAGCACCCAAACTGCAACCCTCACACTACATATGAGCCCCCCACTTTACCCCAAACAGAGAATGGAAGAAGCACTCCCACTGGGCTGCTGGGCAGAGGGGCAGGTGATGAGAGCAATGTCATCAGGCATGTATGGAGAGGGAGAGAGGAGCAGCCCCTCTGGTACATGTGCCATAGATTCACCAACAAGGACCTACCACAAAGCCTTGCACATTATTAGGCCGTCAATTAATGTTTGTTGATTAATTGAAATTTATAAATTCTCAAAAGCATTTTTTGAACTATTGCTATTATACAAATAAGACCACAAGTTGGGGAGCCCATGTTTCTCTCCCCCTTGGGGAAGGGCAGCCCCAAGCAATAGTTGCAGGATCTCCCAGACAATCTTTTTTTTAAATAAGTTAAGTTTATTAATTAATTAATTAATTTAGAAGATTCCCAGACAATTTTTGTCTCCTTTTAGCAGGGCACCTAACAAGGGAAGGACATAGATATAGAGCACTTGGATTTTAGGAAAGCATTTGGCAAAGCCTTTCAGAACATGCTCATGAAAAATATGGAGCGAAGTTGATTCAGAACCTGCTAAGCAACTAATCCCAAAGAGTGGTGATTAATATAGACAGATGTCAACCTGAAGAAAGGACGCTAATGGAACTCCCACCCCACCCTGCCCTACCCCACCCCAGAGATCTGGTTTTGGCTCTGTCTTGTTCCACCTTCTTTGTCAAAGATATGATATGATCAAATCTATGGATAGCACAAAGCAAAAAGAGATAACTATATTTCAGGGAGTCTTGTGCTTTTTTGGTGCCATGGACACAATCTGGTGAAATCCTTCCCAGTATAACATTATTAAATACTTGGGATTTTTTTAAGAGTTAGATTGAAAGAAGGATATTGTTTTCTCCCCATCCCAAATTCATGGAACCCCCTGAAAATTTATCCATGGACTCTTGGGGCTTTGTAGACTGCAAATGTAAAATCCCTGAACTAGGAAAGAACTAGAATTCAAACAGATCTTTATAATTAGAACAAGGGTGGAATCTAAATTGATTTGTTTATTAAGAATAAATGTAAAGGATTCAAAAGATCAACTGTACCAATACAGGATGAAGAAAGCATGGCTAGGCACTGATCTATGTGAAAAAGACCTAACCAAGTTCAACATAAATAAACAGGAGGTTACATAAATCAAAAGAAGCCAAAGTGAGGCTAAACAGCATTTGCTGAAGTATAATTGCATATTAAGCTGGATTAATTAAAGCAATGGATGATGGTACCACTGAATTTAGACTACTGCTAGAGAGCATTATGCTCAGTTCTGGAAATTATATTTAATTTAAGGAAGTGCATTGGTACACTGTACATTCATCCTCCTTTTTCAAAGAAGACCAGTGACATCACAAAGGTGATGTCTTGACTTGCTCATAAATTGGATTTAAGTGAGGCAAAGCTGCACAGTCATCAGCCTCACTCTCTCTTCCAGAGTCATCAATGTCCAGTGGCAAGACAAAAGTCAGAATGGTTGGTGATGGTCTGGGATGAGTGGATATCCTTGGCATCTTTGATGTCAGACCAAGCTCTAGTTTAGCCTATCTGTTAAGACAGTTTTATGGAGGCGTGGCTGCTTTGCATGCCACAAGTTTCTTGGAGCAACAGATGAGAGTTGAGTGAAAGGTGGACATCAAAAGTAGATGAACAGCCATGAAAAGGGCATGGTGAGAGCAGCTAGTAAGCACAGCAGACAGAGCACCAGGTCTGGGAGTCAGGAGGATCTGAGTTCAAATCTGGCCTTAGATACTTCCTAGCTGGGTGTGACCCTGGCCAAGTCACTTTTGTGACATCCATTTGCCTAGCCCTTGCTCTTCTGTCTTAGAGTTTATACTAGGACATAAGGTAAAGGTTTAAAAAAGGGGGAGGATTTGACAAACTCTCCCACTTGAGTTGCTAGTCCTCCTAAAGCACCCCATACACCCATTACATTACATTTCCAGAAGAAAGAGTCCAGGTGGCTCTTCAATTAATGGAAGCTGAGATGTCTAGTCTGAAGAAGAAGAGATTTAGGTAAACTATGATAGAGCTATCCAAGATGGATTAGACTTGTTTTACTGGACCTAAAGGGCAGAAGTAGGAATGGAGGATAGAAGCCATCAATAGAGATTTAGTCTTTATGTAACGTAAGTCTTCCTAGCAATTAGAAATGTCTAAAAATGGAATGAACTCCCTCAAGGTAAGTTTCCCATTCCCATCCCTTCATCGGGTGATGGCCGGATGAGCCCTTGTCAGGAATACTATAAGAGAGATTCCTGCTCATATAGGAACTGGGCTAGTTAACTTCCAAGGTCTCTGGAGATCTGGGGATTCTAGGAAATCACTTCATAAACTTTAAAGCCCATCATAAAGTACTAATTGTTGTTAGTGTTCTTTTCTCTGGGATGTGACGGACTGAAATTTTCCTGCCTTTCTTCTCTCTCTTCCCTTCCCCATCAGTGCAGCAGTCCTTGTTGCTGCCTGGTATTCTCTACCTCTGCCCCTAGTGCTGGTCTCTCAGCTTCTCATTTTAGTCTATTGCCTATCCAGAAAGAGGAGAGAAGAGAACAAGACATGAGGACAAGAGAAGAGAAGAGAGAGAAAATCAGGGAAGGGAAAGCCCTTTGCTTCTCTGTGTACTATTCTGTGTGCTGTTAGGAGTTTTTTTCCCCTCAAGAAGCCTCATGAAAGAAAGAATGGGACAGGACATGAAGGGAAGCTTCTGGCCCCTGTAGCTGTTCCCACAATAGCAGAGAAGACTTCAGAAAAGAAGCTGAGATTTATTCATTCTATTAGGTCTCAGCTGGACCTAGCAAAGGAGCATTTCTTTGGGAAAGGCATGGGGTAAGAATGGAAAAAAGAAACAGATGAACCAACCCCCTAACACCTAAGCAAAAAAGAAAAAAATGGTGGAAAGCGAACTGGTCCAGGATGAAAAGTCCTCTCTCCCTTCCCAACTCCTCATTACTGCCTTCCCCTAACTGTCTTTTTTTTTTTTAAACCCTTACCTTCCGTCTTGGAGTCAATGCTGTGTATTGGCTCCAAGGCAGAAGAGTGGTAAGGGTAGGCAATGGGGGTCAAGTGACTTGCCCAGGGTCACACAGCTAGGAAGTGTCTGAGGTCAGATTTGAACCTAGGACCTCCCATCTCTAGGCCTGGCTCTCAATCCACTGAGCCACCCAGCTGCCCCCACCCTGTCTTGAAAGCCAAAACTTGCATCCCCCCAAACCTCAACCCCAGCCTTAGTCCAGGCTATAGAAGCTCCTGCTAGAAGGTCAGGACTGGGAATGCTCCCTATCCCAAGTGCCAACAGGTGTAAGAGTGGCGAGAGACCTGCCATAGCCTGCTTGTATGAACTTATGCTGTCCCATGCTAAAATTCTGAATGTTTTCCCAGTGAAGGACTCCAAGACATGCCATTAGGTTCTGTAGTACTGTTACCATTACATCATAACAATAGGTCAGCTGGGTGGTTCAGTGGATAGAGTGCCTGGCCTAGAGTCATCTTCCTAATTTCAAATTTGGCCTCAGACACTTACAAGCGGTGTGACCCTGGGCAAGGTCACTTAACCCCATAAGCCTCATTTTCCTCATCTATAAAATGAGCTAGAAAAGGAAATGGACAACTACTCCAGTATTTTTGCCAAGAAAACTCCCAAGAGGATCACGAAGAGTTGGACATGACTGAAAAACAACAATAGCTAACCTTTATATGGTGCTTTAAAAATTTGTAAAGCACTTCACAGATTATCTCATTTTATCCTTACAACAACCCTGGAAGGTAGATGATAGTATTTCCCCCATTTTACAGATGAGGAAGCCGAGTTGGATAGTGCCTCACATTTCCACAGTCATACAGCTGATGTCTGAGACTGGATTGGAACTCGGATTTTCCTGACTCCAAGACCAGCAATCTATCTACTACAGCACCCAACTTCTCCCAATGCAGGTCACCCATGAAATGAATGGGACCTTTGTGGACTGGCCTGGGAATAGCATTTAACACTGTCCCTGTCGAAAAATATGTTCTAAGTTCCAAACAACCATCTTATAAATAAATTTCTGGAAAAAAAAAGTTGAACACTTCCTTATAGGACATCCCTACAACACTCATGTTTGTTTGTTTTTTAATCCTTAACTTATGTCTTAAAATCAATACTGTATATTGTTTCTAAGGCAGAAGAGTGGTGAGGACTAGGCAATGGGGGTTAAGTGACTTGGCCAGGGTCACACAGTCAGGAAAGTGTCTGGTGCCAGATTTGAAACCAGAATTTGCCTTCTCTGGACCTGACTCTCGAGCTGCCCCCAACAATCATGTATTATCTATCCAATTCAACTCAAACTTGAAGTTTTTATTTTCTGTGATGCCCTGTGGACAATGAATTAACAAAATCATAATGTGCTTAATATTCGCAAGTGCAGGGTTCCCTGAGGATCTAATATGGGACCCTATCTTTACTAGGAGGGGTAATATGGTCCTGGGGTCTGGAAGACCTGAGTTCAAATACATCTCTGACATTTACTTAGCTATATGACCCTGGATAAGTCATTTAAACTCTGCCTCATTGTCCTCAACTGTAAGAGCACCCACCTCACAGGGTTCTTGTGAGGATCAAATGAGCTGATATTTGCCAGGCACTTAGCACAGTGCCTGGCATACAGAAGACGCTTAAAAAATGCTTGTGCCCTTCCTCCATTCCCAAAGCCATGGTCCAGTAGCACTGGTAAAGAGATGCTCATTGAACTCTAAAACCAACTCCCCTGCTCCTCCCCACCTCCCAAACTGGCTTCTCTAGACACAACCAGTAACACAAGCCACAGGCTGGCTGGCTCCTGCGCCCCACCCTCCTCAGCCCTCTTACCCAGAGAGCACTGGATGGGAAATTTGCCTCCTGGCTCCTCCGTTTACTAGGTGGAGGGCTTTGGGGCCCAAGGCTTAGGCAAATAAATCCCCCAACTTCTCCAAGGCTGTCTCTTCAGCTGGAAAGTGAGGGAGCTGTACTAGATGAGGGCTGGGGTCCCTTCCAGCTCTACATCCCATAAGAGGCAGATGGGAAGAGGATACAAAAATGAGAAAGATACAGCCCCTAGCCTCAAGGAACTTATAGACTAAGACAGTGATGGCAAACCTATAGCACGGGTGCTGAAGATGGCACACAGAACACTCTCTGTGGGCATATGGCCACCCTCCTCCCCAGTTTGTTACTAGAAAGGCAGAAGGATTCCTGCTCCCCTCCCCCTCTTCATCCTGCCTGATTTTTTCACATCACCCACCCCTCTGCCTAGCAGCCCAATAAGAGTGCACAGGGGATAAGGTGGGGAGCTCACAGGTGACAGAGCTGGAGGGGAGCAGAGTGCTCAGGCCACTTTCCTCCCCCACTCTATACTCACTGAGGACATTCCTCACTTCGCCCACCCCTCCACCCAGTAGCCCAATGGGAGAGCTTCCTCCCTCCCCTTTGTGGGGAAAGGGCCAGGGCACACCTGGCACTTGGTGGGAAGGAGGAGGCACTGGGTCTGAGGGGGAGGGTGATTGAATGGGGGCAGGACCCAGTGCTCTGTCTCTAAAAGTTTTTTTCTTTTTTTTTTCTTTTCTTTTCTTTTCATTTTTTTTTTTTCCAGAAAACATATAGTGGTCAAGAGCTGAGTATCTAAAGACCTTCATCCAGTCTTTGCAGGAATCTACATCATTCTCTGGGAAGAAGGATGATGGTGAAGTTCATCTGTCTCCCCCAGGGCCCAACCACAAATGTCCCCATCAAATCCACCAACCTTCTGGGCTATTCCCAGAAGTGACAGTCCAGGGCTTGCATAAATTAGACACAAGGTTGCTCAGTGGATAGAGAGCCAGGACTGGAGTCTGGAGGATCTGATCTCAGACACTTCCTAGCTGCGTGATCCTGGGCAAGTGACTTAACCCTGATTGCCTAGTCCTTACTGTTCTTCTGCCTTAGAACTAATATCCACTCTAAGGCAGGTGAGGGATAATAATAATAATAATAATAATAATAATAATAATAATAGACACAATCTTAGCCCCCATAGAGTGGTCAGACCATGGGGCTTCTAATAGGGATCTTAAACCATTTCCCTAAACAGCTTTCCAGGCAGAGGCACAAGCCTAGAGGAAGCCCTCTGATTTCCCCATTAGACCAAGGTTCCCAGCAAATAGGTCATTGACCTAATGGGCGCCTCCTAGACCCTGTTCTCTCTCTCTGCAGCCCCCAAGGACACACAGTCAGGGTCCCGCCCACTAGCTGAGACCTGGCCCAGACCACAGGAAGCCAAGTCTGGGCACAGTTTCTCTCTGGAAACCAAAGCCGGGCCATCTGAGTTTGTGCAATTGGGGGTGGGGGTGGGGGTGAGAGAGCCACAGAAGAGAAGAGGGGTGGGTGCCCCGTGGCTCTTTCGTGCCTTGGGGTTCCTGAGTCTATATCTTGCCTGTTTGGGTATCTGAGTCTCGGGGCTGTGTCTTACCTGTGTGTCTCACGTGTCTCTATGCCAGTGGTGTTTTTGTACAGTCTCTAGGTGCCTGGGGCCGGGGTGGCCAAGTGTCCTGGGTGTCTAGCTAGCTTAGAAGTTTGTGTGTTGGCAGGGGCTGCGGGTGGAGAAGGACTTCATCCAGGCTGGGAGTGGCTCCGCCTCGTGCAGCCTCGGGAGCCCCATGATACCACAGGGAGCCCCTAAACGGGGCCCCGGCCTAACCCGCCCCCGTCGGCCCCATCCTCTCTGCTTCGGAGGGAAAGTTGTTGCTCAACGCTCAGGAATGCGGAGCCCACGGAACAGCGAGAGGAAACGCTCTGAGATTAGAGCACGGCGGCGGCGGAGGGGCCGCGCGGGGGCAAAGCGCTGGAAACCAAGACCCAAAGTCAACAAAAGCGCCGGCCAGCCAGGCGCCCGCCCCGAGCCGTCTCCCGGCAGCCACAAGGAAGCTGGGAGTGGACCGCCAGAAAGGAAGCCCCGAGTGGAGCGCCCCCACAGACCTGGCGAGTGGCTCCTGCAGCCGGGCCCCATCCCCTCCAAGCCTTCCCCCTATTCTAGCTTCCATTCTCAGTGCCCAGCACCCACCCCCATCCCATTGGGCTCCAGGTCCGGAAGGTGTATATTATTAACCTCCTAGAGAGGGCTAGTAAAGAAGCCTCGTGGCCCCAGGGCAGTCAGCTCTGACGGGCGAAGTGGGGCGAAGGGGACACAGATAAAGAGAGCAGGGTAGAGAGAGGAGCGAGGAAAAGTGGAAAGGGAAGACAAAATGAGAGAGAAATAGAAACAGAGACAGAGGGAAGGCAGAAAAAGGAGAGAGAGAGAGAGAGAGAGAGAGAGAGAGAGAGAGAGAGAGAGAGAGAGAGAGAGAGAGAGACGGAAGGAAGGAAGGAAGGAAGGAGAAAATAATCAGGAGATACGAGAAAGAGAAAAGGAGAAGGAAGAGGGGGAAAGAAGAAAGACGGAAAGAGAGAGGAGAGAGGTAGAGGGAGAAAGAGGTGAGAGAAACAAGAGGAGAGAGAGCTGTC
>NC_058134.1:281464682-281482173 GCF_016433145.1 Gracilinanus agilis
GAGAGAGAGAGAGAGAGAGAGAGAGAGAGAGAGAGAGAGAGAGAGAGAGAGAGAGAGAGACGGAAGGAAGGAAGGAAGGAAGGAGAAAATAATCAGGAGATACGAGAAAGAGAAAAGGAGAAGGAAGAGGGGGAAAGAAGAAAGACGGAAAGAGAGAGGAGAGAGGTAGAGGGAGAAAGAGGTGAGAGAAACAAGAGGAGAGAGAGCTGTCTTGTGAGTACTAGTGTGGCTTAAGCTTTTATTTTTTCAAGGGACATTTTTAGTGCTACCCTTTATAATGTGCCAGGAGAGAATCTGACACCAGATGGCTTGTTTTTGTTGTTTTTTTTTTCGTGTGTGTGTGTGTGTGTGTGTGTGTGTGTGTGTGTGTGTGTGTGGTGTTTAAAGAAAAAAGAAATCAAAAGGGAGGGTGAAAAATATTTTCCAACTGGTGGTGCTGACAGCATTTTGGAAAGGGGGCCCAGGGAGCTGTGGAGAAGACATTTCATAGAATTATAGAATTTTAGGGCTGGAAAAAAGCTCAATTTTTGTCCCATCTTCCTCCTGCCTTCACTCTGCCACCCAGGATTCCACCACAAATGAAAAGCTAGATTAGAGCCTGTATTATAAATGAGGTGAAGATGTCATCTTAGGAAACTCCTTTCCAGATTCCTGAGCTTTCTTTAAATCTAATGTCTCCTTCCCTGAGAAGGGAAGAGTACAAGCTCTGAAAGAGAGTCTTCCACGGACTCTTCGATGCTTCCAGTATTCCTGGGCTCCTGCTAAAATAAGTGTTGATAGGATGATCAGGGAATACCTGGAAATTCACAAGATCCAGCTTGCTCCCCAGGGAGCATCCAGGGAAATTGTCAACTCGATAGTGTCTTTTCTGGAATTCCCTTCAGATCAGAATCCACCCCTATTTCTTGCTTGAGGCAGGAAAATGAAAATGGAGCCCTTCATTTCAAGAGAGACAAGTTGTTTTCAGGGTCCACACAGCATGTAGAACCACTGAGCCCCAAAACAGGAGTCCCTCTGGTCTTCAGGATTCCTGTCTGTCCTATTAGTATACTGGGTAGAATACTGGATTTGGAGTCAAGGAGGTGGCTCACGCAATAGCTGGGTGACCCTAACAAATCACTTCAGCTCTCCTGGCTTCACTTTTTTTCATCTTTAAAATGAAGGAGATTAGACTAGATGACCTCTAAGGTTTCTTTCTGGTCTAAATCTTTGACCCTATGGCCCTTTAAGAATAACCCCCAATGTTTTGAATTTAAAATCTTTTACAAAAACGAATAATGTGGAAATGGGTTTTGAGTGATAATACATGCATAACCCTGTGGAATTGCTTGTCAACTCTGGAAGGGGGAGGGAAGAGGGGAGTGAGAAAACATAAATCATATAACCATGGAAAAATATTTTTAATAAAAATTATATTTAAAAAAATAAAAGAAAAACCCTCCCCTCCCCATTAGATCTCTCCTCATCCTCTGCCCTTACTGTGGAGAGGAGGTTGGGAAGGCAGGAAAAGTGCTTTCCTATGTGCAACATGGGGCAGTATACAACCTGACCTGCCCCATCCAAGCAGAAATCAAGGTCGACTGGAGGGGCAAAGAGACAATGGCTCATTCTTTCTCTCTCCATTCACATGGGGGTAGGGGCTGTTTTTCTACAGTTTGCCAACCATGAAGCCAGACTATGAGTAGGTAGTCAGGGATTAATCCTCTATTGAGGGTTCTTAATCTAGTGGCCCTGAACTTGACTTTGTAAAATATTTCAATGATTGCTTTCAAATAAAACTGGTTTCCTTTGTAATCCCATATATTTTATTTTATCCATTGAAACCCTTTATTCTGAGAAGGGGGCCATAGGCTTTCTAGGCTTCCAGAATGGTCCATGGCAAAGAAGAAACGAGAAGCAGTCTCATTTTGAGCCCCATTTTATAGATTAAGAAATAGGGCACAGAGAGGCTAAGTGACTAAATTCACAGAGCTGGTGTCTGAGACAGGATGTAAATTTAGGTCTTCAATCAGTAAAGCCAGCTAGGTGGCTCAGTGGATAGAGAGCCAGGCCTGGAGTCTGGAGGATCTGGGTTCAAATTTGGTCCCAGATACTTCCTAGCTATGTGATCCTGGGCAAGTCAGTTAATCCTGTTGGCTTCAGTTTCTCATCTGTAAAATGAACTGAAGGAAATGGCAAAACACTCCAGTATCTTTGCTTTGCCAAGAAAACCCTGAACCACAACTTCAATCATCAATTAAGTGAGTACTATGTATGAGACCAGATGTAGCAGGAGATGCAAAGAAAAGTAAATAATAGTCCCTGCTTTCAAGGACCTTACAGTCAGAGACCAGTACTCTATCCAGGCAGTTGCCAGTTTATACAAGACTATAAGAAAGGGTGAGATCAGTTGTTTCTTTGTGCAATGGGAAAAGGAATATTAGAGGCAGAATTTGAACCCAGGGCCTCTGACTTCAGATACATCACATTTTCCACTATACCCACTCTATCATCCTATTGTCCAATTCTCTTTAGCAGTATTTCCCAGCCCAGATTGTTTAGTAAAATATCAAAATTCTGCTTCAGAGAGCATCCCTCAAGTTAAATGGCTCAAGGATCTGGGACTGAAGCCAGAGAGAGAGAGAGAGAAGAGCCAAGGGTGAGGGAAGTAGTAGGCAGCAAGGAGTTCAGTTTATGTTTTAAGAAGTCCTAAGTTAGAAATAAAAACCTAAAGTGGACCAAAAATATTAATAGCCACACTTTTGTGATAACAAAAAAAAATGGAAAACATGAGTGCCTATCATTTAGAAAAAGGCTAAAGAAGCCATGTATATGATGCCCAGTGAAAAACGATGAATAGGAAAGCTGAGAAACCCAGGAAATTTTGTAGGAATTACTAGAGAATTAAAGCAGAGTGACCAACACCAATATTATATTTATATTGTTATCTTATATATTATATTATTGCAACATTATAAATAAAAAGAAGGAAACTTAACGTTGTACGTTGTAAGAATATTGTCAGACTCAGTAGTTGTATGAAGTGATTTTGCTTAACCGCCTGAAACAGAGGACCACAGGAGAACACAGCTTTAAGTAAACGATGGGATACAGGTAACAAGCAACAGAAGAGAAGAATAGTCTTGGATCTATACCTGGAATGGAAATGCCTTGAGGCTGGGGAGTATGTCTTATAAAATATAATAAATCAATGGATTAGCTTCCCCCACAATACCGAGAACAAGGCAGAGCTCTGAAAAGTAACTCCTCAAACACTTGTTTGTGGTTTGAGTGACTAGCAGGAGTGCAGGAAGCATTGTCATATGATGGAAGCCACAGTATAGGAAGACAACTTGGACTGGAGGAAAGCTAAAGACTATAGGATTGGCAAAGATGATAAAAAATAGCAAATGTTGGAGGAGTTGCAGGAAGACAGGCACACTAATGGGTGCTGATAGAGCTGTGAATTGGTCCAACTGTTCTAGAAACAATTTGAAATTATACTAAAAAAAAAATCACTAAACTGTTGTTCATCTTTAGTTTTCAGAGAGGACCAACGGCAACTCAAGGATATCTTGACTTGCTTGTGAGCTCGATTTAAATGAGGCAGTTGTGAAAAGTTGTTGACAGTTCTCTCTCTTCCAGAAATATTGAGGTCCAGTGGCAAGACAAGTCAGGACAACTGGCATGGCCCCGGATGCAGTGGATGACTTTGGTGTCTTTGAAGTGTGTCCAAGTTCTCAGTACTCCTCAGAGTCTCCAAAAACTGTACATACTCAGTGGCCACTATTAAGCATGTGGCTCCAAGACAAAAAGACCTATATATGAAAAAAATCTAATATCACCTTTTGTAGTAGCAAAGAACTGGAAGGCAAGAGAATAAATAGCTCAGAGAATTAAGGAATAAGATCAGAATGAAAAATAAATCTCAAATATACCATCTGAACATTATAGTTTATAACAGTGATGGCAAACCTTTTAGAGCCTGAGTGCTGGGACCTGCCCACACTCCCCCCTCCACACCACCTGCCATGCCCTGCACCCCCACAAGTGTCAGTCACACCCTGCCCCTCCCTTACCCCACACAGGGAAAGAAGAGAGTGCTCCCATTGGGTTGCTGGGCAGAGGGGCAGGTGAGGTGAGGAATGTTCTCAGTGAGTGTAGAGATGGGGAGGGAAGTGGCCCAAACACTCTGCAATCCTCCAGCTCTGCCACCTGTGAGTCACCCACCTTACCCACTATGTGCTCCCATTGGGCTGCTGAGCAGAGGAGTGGGGGATGTGAAAAAATGTTGTCAGGCATGGTGGAGGCGGGGAGGGGAACAGCTCTGGCTGAGTCCTTCTGCCTTTCTAGTAATGAACTCTGGCAGGAGATGACAGCACAAATGCCCACAGAGAGTTTTCTACATGCTATCTTTGGTATCCATGCCATAGGTTTGTCATCACTGGATTACAGCAGGTGGATGGCACAATGGATAAGGCTCTGAGCCTGGAGTCAGAAAGTCCTGAGTTCAAATCCAATCTCTGACACTAATCAGAGTCATTTAACCTCTGTTTGCCTCAATGCTAAAAATAGGGATAACACCTACACCTATCTCCCACAGTAGTTGTAAAAATAAAATGAGATTTTTAAAGGTGCTTAGCACAGTGCCATACACATAGTAGGTTCAATATAAATACTTAATCCTTTCTCCTCCTTCCCCTCTCTTTCAAAATTAGAAGAGACCCAGATCAAGTACCTTTCATAGCTATGACTAAGGAGAGAATTGCCAGACAACTAGACATTCTAGATAGAATAATGAACTATGAGTCAGGAAGAGCTGAATTCAAATAGTGCCTCAATCACTTAGTAGCTGAATGACATTTGACAAGTCAGAGAGTCACCTCTTTGTGCTTCAGTTCCCTCTACAAAAGGAGAAGGGTCCTCTAATCTATGACCCTATGATGATGCTTACCCAAACAAGGACAGAGATGGGCAAATGCTCCAACAGATTTGTGACCTCATCCATTTGGGAATTCCCTCCAACAGTACAGATTTGTACCCTATCCATATCAACATCCAATGCAGCGCTCTCCTAAAATTTTGTCCCAAGGCAGGGAGGAGCTAGAGAGGCTTCAGGTTCCTCATCAACTATGTGATCCTTAGCACCCTCTGCCTCTTTTCTTGACACTCTCACCAACACTCTCAGGATAAGAGACCACAAAAACTACTCTTCCCACTCCTTTGTTTTGTCTCTTCAAGGAGAATTTATGGGCTATCCTTCCATGAAGCTGGTTTTATTTATAACAAAAATGTCAAGATTGATATGACTTCAGTTTAAATCTGGCCTCAGACTTCCTAGTCATGTGACCTGGGCAAGTCAAATTCCAGTTGCCTAGCTCTTACTGCTCTTCTGCCTTGAAACTGATACTTGTTTAGATTCTAAGACAGAAGGTAAGAGTTTAAAAAAAAAAGATTGATTTGATTTGATTCCTCCAGCAGTACATCTACTTGTTAGTCACTGAAAGGGAATCTCACAAGTTCAGTATCAATGGTCAAGTTTGTTGTATAATTCTTCCCACCTTCTGTCAGCATCACTGAAGAAACAGAAGAAAGCCACACAGGATGGAGGGCCATTTTTTTTCTTGGTTTGCTAGGTTGGCATGGACCAAAAAAGCTTTATCTCCATAATTAGCTAAGCTGGTCCTCAGAAAACAAATTCAGTCTGTTGCCAGGGCCATTCTCAAAGACTTTCCAGCATGCAAGAATTTGCTGGAGTTTATGATCAATTGGCATAGCCTTGGAAAATTCATGGTCACCTTCACACTGTAATGAAGCATCGGAGTGTGCTTTTGTCAAGGGTCATCTTTCCATTTTAACAAATAGATGACCTGATGGTACTCTCAATGAAGGTATTAGTAGGGAACAAGCAGGTTGTCACAAGCAACATTCACAAGCCATGGGAGGGAGGATGATAAGTCTTTAGAGACCCAAGACCACAAAATAAATAACAAGGAGTTTGTCAGAGGATTCTGACTCCACCAGTGAGCCCCTTCCCCTTGGCCCTGACCAGCCAGATCTTGACACTCTTTACACCTTGAGCATGATGGGCCCTTCAACAGAACATTGGGAAGGAGCTTTTTGAGAGTCCTCACATTCTACTCAGAGTGTTGGGGTAGACTCACCAGCTAATGTCCCCTAATGACAAACAGAGATACTCCTTCCCACTCTAGCTCTCTTCTACTGCTAACATGTACCTACACCTGGCCTCAAAAACTACTCCTTTCTTCATTAGTCATCCTCATTTGCCACAGTCCACAAAGGGACTGATGTGTTACCATGGTTCATCCTATTTGGAATTGGAGTTCAAAGGAAGACCCACCATTAACGTAGTCCAATTCCATCACTATTCCTTTCCACTGGGCCCTCTAAAACACTCCATCACAATCTTCTCACCTCCACTAAGTTGTGCATTTCACTTAAGATGCCATCTTTTCATTGTCCTCCTTCCATCCAGAGCCTGACCTTCAATGAGGAAAAAAGGACAGTGTTTGTGTCCTCCAATTCAACTTCTGGACCATTAATCTAACAAAATCATTCCACTTCTCTTTTGAAGTCTTTCCCAAATTGTTATGTCTCTCTCTCCAAAGCTCTGATACTTTCCTATTCTGCTATTATCTCCCCAGACAACATACTTCCACCTTCCTTGATGAATCCAACCCCTAACTCTTGTTTTCCCTCAACATCTCAGTTCTTGTCATTATTCTTGGTCATTTAATGTGCTCTCCATCCTGACATCCCCTCCAGCCATGAATGTGGCTTTCTTTCTTTTCACTGCCAAACTTTTTGATGAATAGACCACATTCACTCTCTTTTTTTTTTACTATTAATCCCATGTAAACTGTCTTCTCTGCTCCCTAACATTCTACATTCATGGTTCTCTCAAAGGTCATTAAACTCAAAGAACACTTTCTTAATCTTCATTCTTATTGCCCTCTGCAGCATTTGACACTATTGAATACAATCCATTTCCTTTCTTGAAATACTTTCTTCCTTGGCTTCTGTGACTACAGGTGTTGGAGACTCTGAGGAGTACTGAGAACTTGGTCACACTTCAAAGACACCAAAGTCATTCACTGCATCCTGGGCTGTTGTCCAGTTGTCCTGACTTTAGATTTGTTACTGTCATCTAATCTATGAAATAACTCTGGAACATAACTTCTACCTTCCTTAGTTTCAGCATCTGGCCTCATCAACTAGGCCCTCTTTTCTCATCTTCAATTACTCCCTCTCTACCGTCTCCATCTCATGAATGTATCCAGCCCTGTGACCAACTGAACTCTACAGCGTCAGGCTCTGTGGGGAAGGAAGATGGCCTGCTTACTGGCTCTCTAAAAAGCATATTCAACATCCTGCAAATTGGCAAAAATTACAAAAAAATGCAAGTCAATATTGAAGGGATTGTGGAATGACAGGCACACTAACATTGTTGGTGGAGCTGTGAAACGGTACAACCATTCTGAAAATTCATTTGGAATTATACAATGATAGTAACTAAAATGTCCAGATCCTTTAAACCAGAGACTCCATTACTGGGTTTATAGTCCAAGGAATTATATTCCATCACTAAAAAGGAAGTCTTTAGCTACTAACAGCAATAAAATGATCCAGAGCAATTCTAAGGGACTTATGAAATAGAATGCTAGTCACTTACGGAGGAAGAACTGTTGGAGAGGAAATGCAGAAGAAAGCATATGATTTATCACTTGTTTATTTGGGTTTATGTTTGGAAGCTTTGGTTTTTCAAGTTTATTCACTTACAAAAATGAGTAATATGGAAATGTTTTGTGTGATAATATATGTATAACCCAGATTGAATTGCTTGTCAGCTCTGGGAAAGGGAGAGGGAAGAAGGGTCATATAACTTCAGAAAACTTATGTGGAAATGTGTTATTTTAACTTAAAAAAAAAAAGAAAGAAAAAGAACAATAAGGAAGTCTCCATCTACACTAAAATATTTATAGCAATGGTTTTTTTTTTCCAAAGAATTGGAAACAAACTTGGGACATGTCTGAACAAATTGTGATCTGTGAATTAATAGAATGTTACCATTCTTTAAGAAATGATATAAATGATGAACACAGGGAAACATGGAAGAATTTATATGAACTGATACAGAATAAGCAGAGCCAAGAAAAAAATATACACAATAACTACAACAAAAGAAACAGAAAGAACAACTACCCATGGAGAAATCAAAAGTGAATGTAACAAAATTATAAAGATCATGCACAACTTAAGAGAGATGAGAAGACACCTCCAACCCACTCCTTTGTGGAGGGAGGAGGTCCATGGGTGTTACACATTGTTGTGTTTGGATTGTTTTATCACACAACCAGTAAGCAGCAAGATTCAAATCAAGGTCTTCTAAATCTTCTAACTCCCAGTAGAGCACTCTACCGCTGGGTTCCTCATGATGTGACAGTATCAGAATGTGGCCTCCCAGGGCATTTCCTGATATCAGTAGATAAATCGTTTGGACCTTTTAGTAGTTAATAGGTAGGCTTACGCAGTTTCTGCACTCCTGGACTTATATTGAAAATAATCTGCCTCATGGCCCCTTCCTCTGATTGATTCTCCTTGTCTTCTCTTCTTTTTGGGTCCCACTCACTTTCTAGACATTTTTTTCCAAAACTTCCTCTAATTAAAAAGATGGAAAAATCACCAAAACCATTTGATATGTTATAAAATAATAATAAAATCTGATATAATTATGTTCAATGTTGCACATCTATGGATCACCCCCATCTTTGCAAAGGAGTAGGATGGGGAGGGGGAATCTGTTTTCTTTGGAATCATGCTTGTAATTTTGTAACATTTACTTTTGATTATTTTGTGGGTGTTGTTCCTTCCATTTACATTGTTGTAGTTGGAGTATATCATTTTCTCAGCTTTGCTTACTTCAGTCTGTATCTGTTCATGGATGTCTTCTTTGCATTCCTTATGTTCATTGTTTCTTACAACAAGTAATAACTGCTTTACAAATTCATTTATCACAGTTTGTTTCGTCATTCCCAGTCAATGAACATATACCTTTTCTTTACAGTTCTTGGCTATCACAAGAAATGCACAAGCTATCCTTAACTCCAATTTTTTTTGTTTGTTTTTAAACTCTTACCTTAGAATCAATACTGTGTATTGTGTATTGGTTGAAAAGCAGAAGAGGGGTAAGAGCTAGGCAATTGGGACTAACTGACTTGCCCAGGATCATATAGCTAGGAAGTGTCTGAGGTCATATTTGAACCCAGCACCTCCCATCTCCAGGTCTGGCTCTCAATCCACTGAGCCACCTAGCTGGCCCCTAACTCCAAGGTTCTTAAACCTTTCCTGTGTTATGGATTCCTCTGACAGTTTGGTGAAGAAGAACTCCTTCTCCAGAATTTAAAGTACATAAGATGAGAAAGGAAACTGAAGGTTAGTGAAAATAAGGGTATAATTTTGATTTGCCAGTCCAAGTTCACAGGCCCCCTAAAAATCTATCCACAGACTGCAGATTAAGAATCCCTGCTCTACTCTTGTGGTTGGAGAAAGAAATTAGCTGGTACCATCCAGAGACATGAGTTGTTGAGTTTGGCAAACCTTCCTTAGCAGAATCAATGTGGCTTCAGAAGTCTGCATGGTCAAAGCGTTCGTCTTCCAGGTCAGCTTTAGAGTTACAAATCTGAACCCAGAGGTCTTGACTTATAACCCCTGATCTAACCAGAGGGAAAGCAGCAGCAGGGGAAACCACAAGTAGCTACCTCCAAGGACTCTGAGGTTGAGCCCTGGGGCTGAACCCTGGGATCTTTATTTTTTTTTTTAATATCATCCATCTTTGAGTCAATACTGATTATTGGTTCCAAGGCAGAAGAGGAGGCAGTGGGGGTCAAGTGACTTGCCCATGATTCCACAGCTAGGAAGTGTCTGAGGTCAGATTTGAACCCAGGGCCTCCTGTCTCTAGGCCTGGCTCTCAATCTACCAAGCCACCCAGGTGCCCCTGCCCAGGGATCTTTTTGACCCTGAGATAAAAGAGGCAGCAAGAGAGCTTGGAATTAGGGATAGAGGAGGGGAGTGGAGAAGGGGAACTCCAACCACTTGGCCCCACCAAATATCTGTCTCACCTTCTACAGAAAGTCTTTCCCAATCCCTTTACATTCTAGTGACTTCCCTGGGTTGATTATTTCCCATTTCTCTTCTAAATAATTTGTTGGTACTCAGTTGTTCGCTTGCCATCTCTCTCATTAGATCATAAGCTTCTTGAAAACAGGGGCTATTGTTTGCCATT
Organism: Gracilinanus agilis; assembly: GCF_016433145.1. Taxonomy (NCBI): domain Eukaryota; kingdom Metazoa; phylum Chordata; class Mammalia; order Didelphimorphia; family Didelphidae; genus Gracilinanus; species Gracilinanus agilis. The sequence goes on from NC_058134.1 coordinate 281,474,966, forward strand.
TTTTTTTTAACATCCCCAGTGCTTAAGCAGTGTCTGATACCTAGTGGGTGCTTAATAAATGCTCATTGACTAACCATTTGCCCTGGTTCCTGAAACTACACCCAGAACTGGAGGAATAGCCAATACATGGAAAGGGAGGAGGGAGAAAAGGAGGAGGAGGAACCAGCAACCAACACTGGCAGATGCAGCAAGGTATGTTTTGCTTTGCTGAAGTAACCTGTAAACACAGAAAAAGAAATTCTATCTGCTCCTATCACTTCCCTATTTAGGAGCAGGGCTGGAGCTCCCTGCTCTATTAGCAACTTCTGCCTCTGTGGATATGGTGTCAAGAGCCCTCACCTTTACTATATAGGTCATCACTCTTCCAGCAATTTACCCAATGGGGAGACTTGGGAACTTGAGAATTCATCCCTGCCTCTCTTTTCTATTTTATTTATGGTCGCCCTTATCTCTGAATGATAGTCAAGCTCGAACTTCCCATTTGGCATCTATCCAAGATGAAAGATACACTTTGGTCTCCTTTCCCCATTCTTCCATTTCATCCTCCTTTCCAAATCTATTGGTGCACATGTCTTTGTCAGACTCTCCCTGTCTCTACCCATCATCCCTTTTCTCTTTCTCTAACCTTTCTTGTGTCAGGTCCCTTTGGCTGTCTGGTGAGGCATAAGGATCCATAGGGATGCTATTTCATAACAGTGTGTGGGGTGTGTGTGTGTGTGTGTGTGTGTGTGTGTGTGTGTGTGTGTTTGATTCAGAATGGAAGGAAATGCTAAATTTAGTTAGAAAATAGTAAAAAATAAACTGGACACCCCCCACCACCTGAAATCTATTCATAGACCTGGGGGTAGATGGATCTCAGAGTAGGATGTCTATGTTTCCGGATTAAAGTAATGAGTGGCTCTGCCCCAGGAATCTGATCCCTCAAGGTTAGGGAAAGCCCAAATGAAATGCCTTTTTTCCCCTCTCTGTTTTATTATCTAAGGGGTTTTATTATCTTTGGGTCTCCCATGAGCAACATATCCTGTCCTGGTATATATACAGTACAGGGGGGAATGCCTTGGGAAAATGCAGGCCAACATCAAAGTCCCTCTTGCTTATCTCTAGGGGCTAGGCAAAGTCTTGGAATTTAACTTTCAAAATCCCAGATGGTATGTGCCAATAGCATGTCTGGGCATAGTTATACTCTGTGAGAGGCCACACTAGAGTTCCATTAGGTACTAGGAAGCCCCAGTCCCAAACTCTTCTTGGAGAATCTGAGAATAAAGGGTTTAAGGCCTTCTGCAAGTCCGAGGGTTAGTAACTTGGGATCCCCAAACCCTTTTAGGAGGTCCATATTTTGCACAAATTTTGTGTTTTACAGATCCAGTTCACCATGGGGAATCTGAAACTCAAGGGGAAGAAGGTGAATGATTTCCAAAGGTAAACTCAATCCTGAGAAGGTAATTAAAGAGTAGATCCAATAATCTGAGACACAGTTCATTAACATGTATCACTGAGGGAGGCTGGCTTTTAGATTTCATTTGCCAGGCCAAAGACAATACTTGTTTCTCTTCTAAAAATATTAGCTTTTTCTCTTATATTCATGTGAATTCACACATTTTATATACACATAACACACAAAAAAACAGGCTGTAATAAATGCTACTATTTGAAAGCCACATCCTCTGACTCTATGGGATCCCTTAGGGCCAGTGATGGGCAAACTTTTTAAAGGGGGGGGGGCAAAGGAAAGGAAATGCTCATCTGTCAGTGTGTTTCTAAGGCAACTCTTTCGAAGTTTCATTGTATTGTATCCTACTCATTGTATTCATCAGATTAGGAATAACTTTGAGTGGCTCGATAGAACATTTCAGGGGCCAGCATCTGGCCTGCAGCTGTAGTTTGCCCATCACTGCCTTAGGGGATAATAACTTTTATCGGGTACTAATTGGATGGGAAAATAAATTACATCTTTCTTTTCACAAATGGAACCTATAAGAAAATAAGAACCAAAATATTTACCGCAGGACTTTCTATGAGAGCAAAAAAGAGAAACAAAGTAGATGCCCAGTGATTAAAGAATGACTAAACACATTGGGGTACACGAAAATACTGGAATATTACTGGGCTCTAAGAAATACGACAAATACGAAGAAGCATGTAAAGATCCCCGAGAACTGATACAGAGAGAAGTAAGCAGAGCCACAACATGCACAATGACTACAATGTAAACAGAAAGAACAATAATATAACATTCCAAAGAGAATGTTGCAAAATTACAAAGAATAACCATGGGGTAAAGAAGAGATATGAGAAGACTCCTTTTCTCTAGAGGTAGGAGGTACAGGAGTAAGTTAATCACTAAACATTTAGTAAGCACTTACTAGGTGCCAGGCATGGTGCTGTGTCAGGAGGGTATAAAAACAAAAACAAAAAGGCAATCTCTGCTCCCAAGGAGCTTATAACTGAATGACAGAAGACTCAGAGCTCCAGGGTATGACAGTCAGGGGCAAAAGAAAGGGGGGTCTGACTCACGCTCCTTTCCTAAATGGAGAAATCTGGGCTGAATCTGCTCTCTACCCCCTACTTTCCACCCCTTTCCAGTTGGGGCAGGGCTACTAAGTCTGAGTTTGAAGGTTGATGTGATCATGCAAAATGATAGTGTTCCTGATGACATAATGTACAGAATATTGCACATATTTTTAGATTTTCTTGTTAAACCTTTACCTTCCACCTTGGATTTTGGATTTGGAGGCAAGAAGCCTATTTCAGATATCTAATTAGCTACATAAGACCTGGGCAAAACCCTTTCCCTTTCTATGTGTTTTATCCAGTTTCCTCACTTGTAAAAGTAGTCCCCTGCTTTGTGAGGTGAGACTTGTAAAGACCTTTGCAAACCTTAAAGTATTATCTACATGCTAGCTATTATTTAAAAGCTCTGGACCTTGATTTCCTCATCGGTCAAATCAGGATAATTATGGTTCTTGCCCTGTTCATCTCCCTGGGGCCATCTCCCCAATATCAGCAACAACTGTGAACTAAATGGACCATGTGCCCTGGCCCTGAGACTTAAGTGAGCTAAGATTTGGGCTTAAGACAAGAGTTCCTTTATGCTGTTTTGGCAATCTAAAGAAAATTAGACAGACCAGCAATAGTGACTTTCTCAAGGGAGCCTCTGGGCCCTTAGGGAGTTGTTACCACACACACGCTCGTTTCTCCTTACTGTTTGTATCCTAGGTATTAATTCACGCTCTTTTCCACATAGCCTTGGAAGTGTTCAGTCTATTTTTTTGGAGTCTTTGTGATTCCTACACCAGACTGGGAGCTTCTGGAAGGCAAGGCCTCTGTGTTTCTTATAGAAAGTGGCATAACCAATATGGGTCTCTATATACAAAGATGGACTTGGAACCCCCATTTTTGGCTAAGGACCATGTAAAGAAAGGGTGAGCAGGAGGAAGCCCCATTATTAGGTTGGGACAAGAAAACGAAAGGATTTTTCCAGCCAAAGGGAAATTGATCATTTTTAAATTTTACTAAGGAGGAAAAAACCAACCAACCCCATTTGAAGAATAAGAGAGGTAAAAAGATGTTATTCATTTCTTTTATCCTCGATTAACAATTTTAAAATCAGACTTGCAATTTCAGTGGTGGAGGAAGGTCCCTCCTCTACAGCTTTCTCTATAAGACATAGGATCTAGTATTCCATCATAATCATGTACCACAACTGATCCAACCATTCTGAAAAACACTTTGGAATTATGCCCAAGCTATAAAGCTGCATATCCTGCATATGGCTAATGTGGGAATATGTTTTGCGTGACTTCATCTGTATAAAGGGTATTGTATTTCTCGCCTTCTCAATGAGTGGGGAATGGGCAGAAAATTTGGAGCAGAAGATAAAATTTAACCCAAAATTAGCCCCAAAAATGCTTCTTGGTTGAAAAATTGGACTTGGAGTCAAGGGATGACAGGCAAAATTGAATCAGCCTGGGGGCAGCTGGGTAGCTCAGTGGATTGAGAGCCAGGCCTAGAGATGGGAGGGCCTAGGTTCAAATCTGGTCTCAGACACTTCCCAGCTGTGTGAGCCTGGGCAAGTCACTTGACCCCCATTGCCTACTCTTACCACTCTTCTGTCTTGGAGCCAGTACACAGTATTGACTCCAAGACAGAAGGTAAGGGTTTAAAAAAAATTTGAATCACCCTTCTACACTTACTTTACAAGTTGTAGAACTATAGATTTTAAATTAAGTCATGTCACCCAATCTGCAAAGACTTTGCCTTTCCAACAGAATTTCTTTCACTGGTAGAGAAAATAATATTCCTACTCCTGAGGACCCTTTTCCCAGGATCCTAAAATATATGGGTGATCATTCTTAGCATAGTACCAGGTCCAAAACCTCTGTTCTCATTGAAGGAGATTGATGGCCTGCCCTGAGTGAGGGGTGGGGGATAAAGTTGGTGAGACTGAGAGATGGGCATTCATGTAGTCATGAATCCTCAGGCACATCTCGTAATTAAGATAATGTATGCAAATTTGCTCTGTAAACTCTAAAGCATTATTAAAATATAATTAGTGTTAATAACTATCTCCATGCCCCCCCAATATAGATAGAGTTTGAAAGCATGGCAGAGTGGCCCATGCTAAATTTAATCAAGTTTCATAGAGTCACATAAGGGTACAGCTTGTGATCTCTCGGGGAAGGGTGAGGATATTTGTGCCTGAGGAAGCTTATCTTCTGAATGGAGGATGAAAGAAAGTTCAGAGGTTAGGGAGAGTGCCAATGAAATTGGAGCCCAAAGGTGACCAGAGAAAAGTACTTCTTAAGCACCCTATGCCAGGCACTGTGCTAGGCACTAGGGATCCAAATTTAAAAGTGAGTGAGACAGTCCCTGCCCTTGGGGAGTTTACATTCTACTAGGTTGGTAAAATACATGTTCATAGGTAAATACAGAACACATAAACCACTAAAAAATCCCCCAGCGATGGTGGGGGCCACTTAAGACTGGGAATATAAGGAAAGATCTCTTGAAAGAGGTGGCATTTGGGCTGAGACTTCCTTGAAGGGAATCCAAAAGGCAGAGGTTAAAAAAAGGAAAGCATTTCAGGCATGAAGGGCACCAAAGGCACAGAATAGTAGACAGATAAATATATGACTGTATGTCATGGATGGGGAACAGCACAAATTCATTTTTTTTTTTTTTGGTCTGGACTACAGAGTTTGGGAGGAAGAGTATGGGAGAGCAAGGTGCAAGTCAGCCTAGATAGGCTGGAACCAGATTGGGAGGGACTTTCTGCCACACAGAGAAGATAGCTAGAGGATTTATTAAGCATTTACAAGAACAATGATGTAATATGTACCATTTTGGAATATCAATTCAGATGTGCTCATCTGAGAATGTCAATTTGTCAACACTGTGCAGAGCAATTTGTAGAGGGGAGAGACTGGATATGGGGGACCAATTAAAAGACTAGTAAAGCAGACAAAGCCAGAAGATGTTGAGGGACTAGACTAGGGTAGCTGTAGTTTAAATAGAAGGGACAGATGGAAACGATGAAGAGAAGGGCAGAATCAAGACAAGGTTTTGGGTAATGAAAATTTGAGGAAGCCTCTGGGAAGAATAGTGGCATGGTATCTCCTCAACAATAAAGCAGGAAGGGAAGGCAAGTGAGAGTTGAGTTTAATGGTAGACTTGTTTAGTTTAAGATGCCTAGGAGACATCTAAGTAAGGATCTTGAGCTGAGACTCAGAAGAAAGGTGAGGGCTGGATATGTAGATCTGGTAATCACTATATAAAAATAACACGTGAATGTAGAGAGAGTCAAATCTAGAGCCCTCTACATTAATACATATGGGATGGAATATTTATGAGGAACTTGAAAAGGGGACTAAGAAGTTTGACAGGCAGTAGCATCTTCAAACCCTACCCCAGGGATAATATCCAGAAGAAGGGAGTCAAGAAAGATCAAGGAAAGAGGACCAGAAAAGATCTTTCTACAATGTTTGGCATCGACACCTTCCGGTCCCCCTTTCTGGACACTCTCTCCCTGGGGGTTTCTGCCTACTGCTCTGTTGTGGTTCTCTTACTACCTTCCCAACAAACAAATTATTGGTAACCGAGCAGTTTCAGAGACTGGCAGGGAGTAAAGCCACAAGGGGTTGAAAAGTGAGTGGGAGGTGAGAAAGTGAAATCTAGTAGAGAGAGCTTCCCCCCCCTTCCCACCCCCACCCCCCACTCCAGTTTGGCTGTGAAAGAGAAAAGAAACATGGTGACAGCTGAAGAACAGTAGGGTCTAGTCGAAAGTGTTTATTTAGGGCTGGGAGAGATCTGAGCACATTTATAGGCAGCAGATAAAAGAGGTTGAAAATTAGAAAGAGAGGATCATCTGGATGATCTGGAAGAGAAGACCCCATCCGACCTCTCCTCTAAAGCCCGAGCCATTAGGATCGGTTTTCTTCATCTGAAAAAAAATCAGGAGTGTCTAAATCTAAGGTTTAGGCCTTAGTTAAGGGCCCTTCCAGTTCTAAATCCTGTGATTCCATAATTAGAAACTGGTCCAGTCTTGAGCAAGAGGAAGGAAGGGGAGGGGAGATCCTAGTTTTATATTCGAGAAGACATTCGCAACTATGGGGCATGGGGGGAGGGGAGGGGCGGGCGAATAAAAGGTAAAAAGGGAGACTGAGGAAATTCCCCTAGCCTTCAGTCCTGCCTGGACTGGGGAGCAGGGAAACTGAGCTTTTAAAGGGTCTGGTGACTTCCAGAGTGCCTAAGTACCATCAGAAGAGCGGCCCAAGGCTTGAAGGGGATCGCGGTGCGCTTGTCCAAGCATCGGAGTCTAGGATCCCTCCAGTCCAGTCTCCACCCCCTAAGACACCGCCCCAAGTTGCTCGGCCTCAGGGACCACGAGAGGCGGAGTCACTGAGGCGAGGTGACCCAGACTGACAGCTCCCCTCCAGCTCGGAAAGCTCCGAAGGGTAGAGGAAAAAAGAAAGAAAGAAAAAAAAACACCCGGGGACCCAGAGACGCTCAGTTTAAATAGGAAGGGGGCGTGGCTAGGGAGGAGGTAGAGCCTGGGATCCGGAGAGGCGTGGCCCGAGACGGCTGGAATGTTGTTGGGTCCTCGCACCGCATAGTAAAGTAGGGCCACGCCCTCTTTCTCCGGTCTGGCCAATCGGGGAGCAGGAGCGGTTTCAAGTCCCCCCCCCGCCAGGCTGCCCGCCTCCCACCCC
>NC_058134.1:281485166-281493494 GCF_016433145.1 Gracilinanus agilis
TCTCTCTCTCTCTCTCTCTCTCTCTCTCTCTCTCTCTCTCTCTCTCTCGCGCTCTCTTCTCACTCTCTCTCCCTCCAAATAAGAACTATCAAACATGCAGATTATTATTATTCACACACACACTTTTCCCCATCCTTTTTCTGTACCAATTAGGACTTTTAATTCTGATAGATCCTATTCCACCCAGTGTAACAAATTCTAAGTCAACTCTCACACATGCTAGGCAGTGCCACTGGCAGACCCTTAATAAATACTTGTTGATGGTTCAGATCCCTTGTCTTTAACCAGAGGGGGAGGGAGGTTGGGAAATAAATTGCATTTGGGGAAGAAGAAATTTGGAGAAAGCCTGGAGCAATGTACTCAGAGTTAACAAATTGCTCTTAGCCAAGGTGTCTTCAAAGTAGGGGAAGCCCAAAGGTATCTAATTTATGCAGGGGGAAAAATGATTTTGAAAATCTTTTTTAAAATTTAAAACACATAATCCTAACACTATTTTTTAAGATTTGATTCCTTGAGCATTGACAGGCCTTGCTTTGGGGTCAGTTGATGGTTCAAAAATAATTATAGAAAGAAATGAGAGAGCAAAATTTCTTGAAAAGTAGTAGAGGAAAATTTGTTCTGCTTCTCAAGACAGATAAAAGGAATGCCTTTCTGAGGCTGGGCATTCTAGGGCCTCTCTGGACACTGGACAGTCTCCTATTGAATATTGAATTTTTAGTAAAAAGAGGCTGTCCTGGGATTAGCTCATTATAGTAAGAGGAGGGAGGGAATGATTGCCTTGCTCCTTTGGGGAGCAGGGGAGAAAAGTTGTCCCCAAAGAGGACACATTCAATATAACTCCAGGCAGAGCTGGGACCTCCTGTGGGACCTCTCTGTTTGATGTCTGTGGTCATTCCCTTTAGGGAGAAAATAAAACTTGGGTTTCCTATTGTCACATCAGGAACCTGGCATAGTGAGCGGGGGTGGATTCTCTGGAATCTGGAGTTGGAAAATGGAGCAGCTTCAAATAAGTGCCACCTTTTCCTGGTTTGTTTTCTTCCTGTGCAAGGGCTTCTTTGGGAGAAAATCAAACCAAACCCAAACGCTTTTTCCATTGCACGTGCTATTTAACAAACAACTATAGCCTTGGAACCAAGATAGGAATCTGCATTTGGATCTGAGTGCTTGCAAGACCCTACAGCTCCCTTCCCTTTCTCACTCTGGCCTCACCTTTTCCTTGTAAAATGGATATATCCCAGGCAGCCAGATTCCTAGGGGGCTGGAGCTTGGCTTTGCTTATGGCTTGAGGAATACCTTCAGGAGTTGCTATTAACTCAGCATTTTAGGGGATAGGACTTGGATGGGATTGCCTTCCACATTCAGAGAGTTAAACTAGTCTAGAGTGTGCTCTTGGGGTGCTGCCCTCAACAGCATTTCCCGCCCTCTCTCCTCCCAGCTTTCTCCAGGAAATCTTCTGTGGGAACAGAAAGTCCACATATTATAGGTAAAATCCCTTCCTGTCAAACTCCACAGAACTTAGTGATTTCTTCTTTTTTTGCCAGAATTCGTGTTTGGTAGAAATCTCGGTCTGAAGGACCTAGAGTTAAAGCAGACTTGCTGCCCCACCTCTCAGTAATCAATTAAGAAGAAGAAAGCCACAGTCTAAAGCTTGTGGGGAAGAGAAGAAGGGAGACATAGCCCCCATTCTTTCCCCTGCACCCCCTCTTATGAACAACTTTTTTCCTCCTGGCCTATTTTGAAGTGTGTTAAGGGGTGACAACAAAGGACTATCAGTACTTTGGCCATAATGCAAATACTACTAGATCTTGGGCGTCTTCAAGTGCCTTTCTTAGAGAAGAATCCATGAAAAGAGGCTACAATAAAGGATTCCTGACCCCAAAGGAAGGGCCTCCATCTCTGCCTCCTGGGAGTAGCCTGTGAATGCACAGATTCTTCCTTTGCAACAATAGATCTTGCTGAGGGATTTTACCCCTAGTGAGCAAGGTGGCAGAGAGGCCTGGCATAGGGGATTGAGGGCCGGCCAGCCTTGGAGTTGGGGAGAGCTGACTCCTAGGAACTCAAGGACCATGTACCTCTCAGTGCCCCTCCCCAAAATCACAAAGACTTAGAAATGAGTTTCTGATCTCCATAGTGGAGGGAGTTTTCACACCAGGAAATCCTCACACAGGAATTCCTCTTCCCTACTCTCCTGGTCTCCCCTCCCAACCCCTCCCCACACACACACACACACAAAAAGAGACTTCTCCTACCTCCAACCACACAGCCAGGTGATTAACCAGGACAATGGGGGGGGATGGGAGGATTTGGGTGAGATGCTGGTTTGGGGAGACTATACTTTCTTATGGAGGCGTATCTACAAATGTAATTCAATAAACGTTAATCATCTAGCAAAGATTCAAGGAAACAAACAAGCTTCCTTCGTGTCAGGGATCATTTTGGGGGTGGGCACAATGCAGCATGTACAAAGAAAAGAAAATATAAGGTAATTTGAGGGGGGAATTCAAAATTGGGGGGCTTCATGAAAATGGCACCTGAGCTGAGTCTTGAAGAATCCAAGGGTTCAGATGGGTGGGACATGAGGAGAGAGAGCCCAAGATTCCAGCTAGAATGCTGTTTTTCTGGCATTGCTCAGCTTCTCAAAAGTGAATATGATAAATACTTGGAGTAACAAATTATCATACTTTTCAAAATGACTTGGCTCAGTGATTAGAGAACCAGGCCTAGAGACAGGAGGTCCTGGATTCAGATTGTGGCCTCAGATACTAGTTGTGTGGCTCTGGGCAAATCACTTAACCTCAATCAGTGCCTAGCCATTACCACTCTTCTTCGTTGGAACAATACATAGTATTGATTATGAGACTCCAGAAGGTAAGGTTATCTTTTTTTTAATGGCTTCAGGTTGCTTTGGGATTCTGTGAATTTCCTTCTTATAAGATTTGGGCTCCTTCTAAACAGTTTTAGCATTGGAAATGAGAGAGCCAGGGACTTTGAAAAGAAATAGAGGTTCTTAAAATATAGTTTTCTGGTTATTAGCATTTAAAAAACCAACCAGGGTTAAATCAACTGTCTGAACTGAAGGGGTTAGACTAGCTTATCTGGGTGGTCTGTTTTGGGGTGAGATCCATAAGATCACAGGAACTCAAGTTTTTCATTGTTCATTCTGTGGGAGTGAAAAGGAAAGCTTTTATATCTTGTCCAGCTCATTCCATGTGCCACTAGGAGAACCGAGCAGTAGATCTGTGCTGAGGTGATGGGCTCCCCAGTTTCTGAAATCAAGGAGGGCAGGGATACCCTGGAATCCCCAAGTAAGTGCTGCTTCCCTCATAAAGGAGACAGCAGAAATTGTGCCAAGGACCAAGTAGAGGAGTTTACTTCTGGGACCTCTTAGCAGCAAAAGGTGCTTGGAGCCTGGTATCTCCATGCAGTTGACCTGCAGCCTGATCTGTTTTGATATTCTGTCACCTTTGCCTTTCCCCACCCTAATCATCCCAGAGGAATAAATGTGTTTACATTGCCAGACCCACTTCCAGCCCACCCAGGGAAATTTACAGAAAATCTCAAATGGCAAAAAGCTTGGGGGATCATTGAGTTAGAAGCAGAACAGTTGGTCCTGACACACTTATCAGCACAGACAAACCAGAAGGAGGACAGGGAACAAGTCGGGAATGTTGGAAAGGTGAGCATAAGAGTAATAATGATAACTCATATTTATCTGGAGCTAAAAGGTTCAGAAAGTATTTCTTCAAGGGGGCAGCTGGGTAGCTTAGTGGATTGAGAGTCAGGCCTAGAGATGGGAGGTTAGCCTAGGTTCAACCAGACACTTCCCAACTGTGTGACCCTGGGCAGGTCACTTGACCCCCATTGCCCACCCTTACCACTCTTCCACCAAGGAGCCAATACACAGAAGTTAAGGGTTTAAAAAAAAAAAAGTATTTCTTCATAATAGCCTTGTAGGCAAATATAGAACCATCATTATCCCCATTTTACAGATGAGGAAACCCAGATTAAGAAAGTGACTTCCCTAGCCACTGCCCCAGATCATCTGTATTTCACTGCTTCTCTGAACCACTTTCTGAAGGAACACCCTGTGGCCTGGGGTGATAGAGTAGAAAAAGCCCAAGACAAAGTCTGGATGACTTTGGCACGTACTTCCAGTGTGACCTCAGTGCAGGTTACTCCACCTTGCTGGTTTTGAAGGAATATTACATTACATGGTCTCTAAAGGCCTATTTATTAATTTGAAAATCTTAGGTTCACATGACCCAGAAGTCTCAGCCACTCAGCAAAGCTAGATGAGGGGACCAGAGGAGAAATTCTAGGCACCAGCCACAGTCAGACTTACAAATTGGCTCTTTTCCTTTAATTGAGTTGAGGCTCTGCTCCCCTCAGATAAGATAAAGAATGTTAGTGGGAAGAGAGAAGACTCTTACTTTGTTTCCCTCTGTGGAATCTGAGCCTTCCCTATGGCAGAGAACATACATTCTTGCCTCCTCTTTAGAGGGCAGAAATAAATCCCAATAGCTAAATGTTGCTACCAGGAGATAGATGACTGACTCCCAGTGTCCTTTCTTTTTTGGCTTTAACCCAGCTGTGTCAAGGACCTTAAGGTTTTGGATATTTTTTAACTTTTTCTGTCTTAGTAATAAGTCTTAAGACAGGTGGGCAAGGGCTAGGAAAACAGGGTTAAGTGACTTGTTCAGGGTCACACAGCTAGGAAGTATTTGCGGCCAAACTTGAACCCAGGTATATTCTATCCACTGTGCTATCTACCTGCCCCTTGACTTTTAAGTTTTAATATCAGGTATTCGTTTATAATGAGAGAGTAATATTAATCCAGAAATAATTCATGATGTTGAAGTCTTGAATCCAGTAAACCAGTTAAAGGGATATGTATATGTGTGTGAATTCTATACAGAACTGCCTTTCTAGCTATAATTCCAAAGGCTCATGACCACCTCCGTCCTGGCCCAGACTATCCCTTTCTCAGTGGCAAATTAATTTTTCTAAACTGTCAGGGTAATTGCTTACCATTTAGTCTTCCTTCCTGGGAAACTCTAATCCAGCTCCTTTTCCCCTGTGCCTCTGGAACCCAGAAGAACCCTACTCCTACCAAGGGTGCTACTCTTTGATCCTGTGGGGTAGTTTGAATTCAAAGAATATCTTTGACATAACAATCCACTATGGTAGATTCATAGCTTAAAGCCCCCAGGCCCAAGAGTTCTTAGTTCTTAATAAGTACTAACTTGCAGCAACCACAGAGGGGAAAAGAAATCCAGTCATCATTACAGATGAACTGGTAGAAGCAATTTTTCCATCTAAACAATTCTTCTACTCCTTTTTCTTCACATACTCCCAAAAGCTGTTTAGCAGACCCCTAAAGCAAGCCTGGAGATAGAGAGGGAGTCAGAATCCCATTCCCCTTGATCTGAGCATGTTTTGCAATGCCAGCCCCAACCTCAGAAGAACAGAAATCCTAGATAAGAATTGATATGGCCAGTGAGGAAGAGTGTGTTCTTTCTACATCTCCTAGGTCTCTCCCCCATCTCTATCTCCTGAAGGTAGAGGGGCCCCAACACCACAACAGAGGAGGAGCTTTCTCTCCCTCAGCCACATCTTCCTCCACTTACTTCCAGGAATTGGCATGTTGATACCTGTGCTGTCTGAGGAAGGTCTTGATGTCACTGCTGTCCATATTTGGGAGTAAATGTTAACACATTCTCTGAGTACTTGTCTTTGGTAGATACTTGAGAACATCCAGTCTTTCCCTCTTTATCTGTTCAAATTTTAGTTTGATTAAATTCAACAAGTAGTTTTCAGTGTCTGCTGTACGCAAGCGCTGTCAAAAGAAAAAAAAGTCCTTGCCAGACCCCATAGACTAGCCTGAACCCTACTAAGAATGCTGAAGGAAAGGAAACTCCTTTGCCAGAGAGCACAGCTACAACTAGTAGGAAATGATCTTAAGAATGTCAACTAGTTTTTTACTTCCCATTTTACAGATGAGGTAATTGAGGATCAGAATCCCTGGTGTCACACAGTAAGAGGCAGAAAGATTTGAACCCAGGTCATCTGACTCCAATTACAGCACTCTCTCCACTGAATTATGCTACCTCCACCTCGAATTTCTGAATTTTCTTCCCAAGCGTAATTATCTGGCTAGATAGGGCCCTAGGGCCTCCTAGATGAGGTGCTTAGTCTCAGACTTTATCTGGACCTCACTATCAGCATTTATTTTAAGCATTCTACAACTGCTCTTCCCTCAGAGTTGTTTGTACAGCTACTTCTTGAGAAGCTGATGCTGAAATCTGACAGAAAGTATCTTCTTATATCTCAGAAATTATCAGGATTTCCCCCTCAGATGCACAGATCTTCTTTGCTCTCTTAGGAGTCCTGTTGGGGGAGATGGAAAGGATGGAAAGGCCCTGTTCTAGGATCCAGTAGCATCAAAGGGAATGGGCATCCAGTTATATAATTAGGCTCCCTATCACCAATGGCCACTTCCTAAATTCTCAGCATCACCTGTCCCATTACAGAGAGGGATAGATGTGTACATCTGGTTCCAGCTCACTCAGAAGAAGTTTGCTGACCCCAGAAATGGCTCTTCCTCTACCCTGTTGTAGAACTGAAGGGAGCACAGTATTTCATAAACACCAGGGAAGTTTTATTCCTCATCTGCCCCAAGCCCTGTGTAGTACTTAGACATTTTTATAAGCACCCAGCATACTCTGAGCACGGTTTTCTGAGCTTGTGGTTTGGGTTTTTGTTTTGGTTTTTGGCAGAGCTACTGAAGAGTTGGCACTATATAGCTATCATCTGAGGAATCTTGAAGCTGCCATCTCTAATCAGAATTGTAGACCCATTTAACGATACCTGGGGTGGGGGTTGGGGGGGTGCCGGCTCGGGAAGAAGGCCAGGGACTGGAGCAGGGAATCCAATCCCATTCCACATGTCCACCTCCAACCCCACACCCATGTCTATTTTTTTTAAACCCTTACCTTCTGTCTTGAAGTCAATACTGTGTATTGGCTCCAAGGTAGAAGAGTGGTAAGGGTAGGCAATGGGGGTCAAGTGACTTGCCCAGGTTCACACAGCTGGGAAGTGTCTGAGGCCAGATTTGAACCTAGGACCTCCCGTCTCTAGGCCTGGCTCTCAATCCACTGAGCTACCCAACCGCCCCCTCCCCCCACCCCCCCATGTCTATTTTAAGACCAGGTTAGTCAACAGATTGCATTCTGGACGTAGGACTCCCTTGACTTGTCCATGGCACAGACAAGGGAATCTAGGGCAAAGGAGAGATTGAGCCCAGCATCAGCTTCCCAGATGGAAAGGGTGATGCTGGGGACGAGCTCTTTCTTCAGATTGCCATTACACAAGAAGCTCTCTAAGACTTATCTAAACATTTAGAAACTTGGAGGAGACCTAGAAAAGGTAATTGCTTATTTAACTGCTAGGACTTTTTCCTTCTCCCTTGACTGAAGAAAGAAGCTCTGCACCTGTTTGTGCCGAAGTCCTCAAGTGACTTAGAAAGACTTACAGAACTGGAAGGAACCGTGGAGGTTGTCTAGACCAACCTCCTCTTTTTTGCACTGAGGCCCATGGAGGGGGAAGTAAATTGGCTAGGGTCACACAGCTGCTACATCAGAGATAGGATTTGAACCAAGATCCTCTGACTCCAGAGCTCTAGTGCCTTTTTCACTGAACCATATTGCTCTTCTTGGCAGTATTTCCTTTGAAATGTCCTGTCCATACTTATATAACATCTAGTATCCAGAGGTACCAATCCTGCCACTTAATATTTCAGGGCCTTCACCCCAACAAAATGACAGATGAGTCAATTCATCAAAAATAAAATAGGGGAGGAATCTTTTGGGAGGGCAGGGGGCAAGAAAGGAACAGGACACAGATCCTGAGGAAGTTGTGCCTTGCCTCCAAGAACCAAGGCATTCAGCCAATGGCATGACAGAAATGCTCTAAATTATCTTCCTCTACTAGTAGCTGAGGGGGAGTCCCTTCTGAAGAGGCCATTTTATAGCCAAAACCCAGCCTGTTCTTTATTTAGCCATCAGAGGAGAGAATGAAGTGGAAAGAAGTTTGAGAGAATGAACCAAGAAAAAAAATTTCAGGATCTTCCTTTGGTTTTGTTCTGAACTAATATTTGACCAACACCATTGCTGGGATGTGGGACTGGGGTCTGTGGGTATCAACAGTGCCAACATTTTAAAAAGGATTCATTTTCAGATTATTCCTAGAAGGCGCCTTTTCTGACGAGAGAGAGAGAGAGAGAGAGAGAGAGAGAGAGAGAGAGAGAGAGAGAGAGAGAGAGAGAGAGAG
>NC_058134.1:281496413-281517627 GCF_016433145.1 Gracilinanus agilis
AGAGAGAGAGAGAGAGAGAGAGAGAGAGAGAGAGAGAGAGAGAGAGAGAGAGAGAGTGTGTGTGTGTGTGTGTGTGTGTTAGTTAGGAACCAAATGACCCAGTTAAGATGTTTTCATCAATCTCTTATTCAAAGATACTGACCATCCAACTAAATACATCATGCCCAGTATTTGTAACCTTGCCTTCAGTGGAACTGCCACCCCAATATAGAGATGAATCACATTTTAGAGCTAGAAGGGATTTTAAAAATCAAGTCAAACCTTTTTTTGTTGATTTTTTTTCTCCCTATCTCATTAGCTTAAAACTCCTGTGGGTGTGAGAACCAAAGGATAAAGTTCTCAGGGAAAGTCATTGGATTGTTTTGGTCTTGAGAAGGTCAAGGGATCATCCGATAAAGCTTTTTATTTGGTCCTAGCACCATTTGGGCATCTGCTTCTTTGACTTTCTTTACTGTTCTTCAGGACCTCTATCCAAGCCCTGTGGGAGGTCTTGTGTCTTCCTGCTGTGAAGCTTGTGCTTATGGTCAACTAAAGGGGCTCCCTCCTCCCAAGCTGAGTTTGCTGTATTCCCCATCCTGAAAACAGATGTCAGAATCAGGGAAAGCAGCTGTTTGACAACAGCTAGACCTGCCAGTGGGGGAATTCTCTCAGTGCCAGAACACTCCTGATCCAAAGAGGTGCCTGAAGGGACCATGGGCTTCCTTCTGGAGGGAAAATTAAGAATGTTCATGGAATAGGAAGAGCTGGAAAAAGAGAAATGAAGAGTTGGCTCCCTGGAGGAGCCTTCCCAATCTCAGTCTTCTTCAACCATTGGCAACTATTAGCTTATAATAAAATTGCAGATCTGGCTCAGCCATAGAGTAGTGAGTGCCCAAGATCTCCTGCCCAGAGCAGTCTTCTTCCATGTCTAAAAAGATCTTCCCCCTAGACCCATCACTCCCACTGTGCCTCCTTCCTTCCTCCAATCCCCCATTTACTCTGCTTGAAGACAGCTCCTTGCACCTGGCTTTGAGGAATACAAAGCTGGGACTGGACTGAAAAGAATGATTTGAAAGGCTAATTGAAGTTTCAGATCCCAGTCTGGTGTGGTTTCCCCCTTCCCCTTTAAACCAGCAAAACAAAGCCAGAATTGAAGGACACCACCCCTTCTCAGCCCCCACTGACTGCTCTCCATTGTCCTTATACTTCTCCCCCTATGGTTTCTGCTCTGGAGACAAAACCATGGACAGTCATTGAGACTGTGGGTGGAGCAGAGGTCCCAAACCCTTAAGCATTTTATTGCCTGCCCAGGTGAAGCCAAGGTTAGGCCAGAGCTATCTGTCTATTTAGTCACTTACCAGCTCATGGCATTTTCTTGCTAGCTACTTTTGCCCTCAGGTGTGGAGGAATCTAGAGGAGGAATAAAATAAGTTAGCAAGATTTCCCTCAAAATAATACCTTGAATTTGTGTAGCTCCTTGCCCTGGTTGTTTTTAGAAACAACAGATCTTATTTGTCCCTCTGTAAGGTAAGTAAGATCATCATTATCATCACCATTTATAGAGGAAGAAACTGAGGCACAAAGCCAGTAGCTTTACCCACTAAAACCACACCTGATCTGGTATTCTTTCCATTACATCAAACCAAGGCCTGGCTGCTTTCGTGCCTCTCTCCAAGACCCTTCAGCCATGAGATGGTGTGAGTGAAATGTTTTCATCACCCTGATCATTCTTACACCTTGCCCTGGACTGGCAGTGTCCTTGCAGGAGCCCTTGATGGTCCAGGATTTGATCGTGAGTTAAGCAAACTATAGAGTATCTACCATCTGCAGGGCATGCCAGGAATATTTGGTGCTATCTGTGTTTTGGGCTGAGTCCAAGATATCATTCCTTTGACTTGATATCATTCCCTTTTGGGGAGGAAGAACATGGTGGAGACCCCTTGTGTATTTAGGGTTACCTCATAAGGCCTAAAGGAGCAGGCCCTTCCAACCTGAAATTACTGGGAGAATTGAAGGAAGCAAAAGAACAAGGCCTTCAAAGAAAGAAAACCAAGATCACAGGCTCAACCCCTCCTTTCCTCCTCCCACTGCTCATTAGATCTCTTACTAGTGAGACTGACTTTGCTGGCTGGTCTGGGAGAGCTGCCCTTTGTCTCATCTCCCTCAGGACTGGCCTTCTTGAAAGCACAGATCAGACCTGGTCTTACCTTTGGGGTCAAAGCTCTTTGTATCTTCTAAAGTCCATCAACTGATGATTTTTGTTAGACTTACTGAGATCCTCAGTCCCT
Organism: Gracilinanus agilis; assembly: GCF_016433145.1. Classification (NCBI taxonomy): domain Eukaryota; kingdom Metazoa; phylum Chordata; class Mammalia; order Didelphimorphia; family Didelphidae; genus Gracilinanus; species Gracilinanus agilis. The sequence goes on from NC_058134.1 coordinate 281,498,681, forward strand.
TGAGATTTCAGAGCTTGGAAGGAAAAAGGCCCTTCCCAGCTGCCCACACTGCTAATCTTGCTAGTCAGACAGAGAACTGTGTGTCTCAAGGAGAAGCTTAAAGGGCCTGGGCCCACACTGTGGCTAATGTGCTTTGGTGACCCAGAGCCAGCTACTCTTCCCTCCTTTCACTCCCTAACTCTCAGGATTACTTCTGCCTTTAGAAAATGCTGGAAGCTTTTTTTATCTGTTCTCTTGTAGAGAGAAGCTTAGGGTGTTTGACTTTTCAACCAAACATCAGGCAGAGAACTAAGTTTCCAGCTGTGGATGTGGTTTTGGGCTTCATCTTGGGGCTGTAGCCCCCTCTTCTGTGTTGTATTGTGGCAGTCTTAGTCAGAATGAGGTTTCCCCTCTGGATTTCTAGTTATATAATACACACACACATTTTAAAATAAAAACAGGAAAAACCAATGAGCTTTCCCCTTAAATACTAACTACTGTGTTCTCTGTGTGAATAGTTAGCCTTATGTAGACATTCTTTAGAAATGGAGTAAGGGCACTAAGTGTCACTTCAGCCATCTTATGCTTGGACCATGGAAATTCCTAAAAAACAAGATTCTCTAGGATCCTTCCAGTTCTGAGATTGTGATTCCAGAACAGAGCTGGGCAGAGGTGGGAATGACCCTCCCAGGTTGACACACTGAGAAAATCGAACAGTAGGATTGTTGCTCTTTACTGTTTCCATGATTTTAGGCCTTGGAGTAACACAAGAGAGCGTCACCATTTTATGTGGTAAGATGGGCAGCAGGGAGCCGAGGGGAAGAGAGAACTCTGAATTTTACTGGTTGGAAAGGCTGCGGGTACTTAAACCATCTGTTTGTGGTCTCTTGGTCACCCCAGGCTGCACCTGCCAGAAATCCTCTTGTCTTTCATGTTGTTGTTCCTGTTGAATGGGAGGGAAGTTACTGAGCAGGGTTGTCTGATATCTGGTGCTGACAGGGAGCTGTCTACTCCTCTTGCTTTATTCTTGGTTCTCTTGTCCTTCCTCACAAGGGGCTGTCATGGAGATAGGCTAAGCCTCTGCCCAGTGAGAAGTGGAAACTTCTGCCCAAAGAACCCACATTGTGAGTGAGCATAGGGACTCGGATCATAGAGCAAGCTTGGCTGTCTTTGGGATCTTCTCAAGCTCTTCTTCTGTTCTTCATCCTTCTCCTATTGCCTGTCCCACCAAAAATCCCTCCCCACCACAGTCTACCCTACAAAGGCCCAGACCTTTGCCCTTCCATGTTCTTATTCCCATGTAACTCACACCTCAGCCAGGCCACATGGCCCAGTGGCAATGGGCAGGGTGGAAAAGTCAGCTTCTTAATTGCTTTGTGTTCTGGACCAAACCACTGCACCCTTTAGAGCCTCCTTTTCTTCTCTCTTAAATGGAGATAAACCTTGAGACCGCTGCCCTGGAGGATGTTGTAAAGAAAGCCACTCTATGCCGTGGTGGACACTAAATAAATATTAGCTCCCACCACTATATTATATTCTGCTTATTTGAAGTGCTCCCAGTTCTGCATGGCACTGAGTAAGGGACTCTTTGTCCCCTTTGGTAAAGGAGGCATCTGGCCCAGTTCTTAGTTCCTTTCTAACTCTCCACTGGTGGTCAGTGGCCTAACAGACCTCGGATAGTCCTACCAGAATTCAGGACATTTTAGGGCTCCTTGAGCTGAGGCCACATTGCTCTACTGAGTGGGTCTCTTGCACCACCTGCTGGCTGGGAGTGAGCTTTGCTTGTTTCTCCATGCTACAGGTAACATGCCCTTCTTTAGCAGTGATGTTCAAAGATGAGGAAAAAGAACTTGAAAATCATGTTTGTTTGCATCGATCAGCAAGCATTAAGTGCAGGCTTTGGAGAACGTGGAATTCGAAATAAGTCTTGAAGGAATAAGTGGTGGAGGTGAGGAGGGCCAGTCAGCACAAAGGCCCAGAGAATCATAGGGAAAAAAGCAGGCCAGTGAGCAGACCATGGAGTATGTTAAATGAAGTAAGAATCCTGGGAAGGTAAGGAGGAAAGCAAGCTTGCCATGAGAATCAGGTACTAGACAGTGAAGTTTACATTTGATTCTGGAAGTAATGGGAAGCCACTGGAGCTTAGAGGGGAAACAGACTTACCTTTAGTGGCTGTGTGGAAAGATGGCTTGGAGTGAGGATACCAAATAGAAAACATCATTGTTTTATATACCAATGGGGGGGTGCGAGGGAGTGCAGTTAAGAGGTAATGATGGGCTGGACTAAGCTGGTAGCTATGTGAGTGACAAAAGAGGGAAGAGTGCTAGAGATGTGACAGAAATGGAAATAACAAAATTGGCCATAAGGAGATATTTAGGGTAAACAAGGGTGAATAGTCAAAGATGACTCCAGGGTTGTAAACCTGACTCTAGTATGTTTAGCAGAAATAGAGAAATTCAGAAGAAGAATTGATTTTCAAGGGGAATGAGTTCTATTCTGGTCACTTTGAGTTTAGGGTGCCTGGAAGACATCTGTTTCCAAATGTCTACTAAAAATTTGGTGATATGGAATTGGAGCTCAGGAGAGATTATAGAAGTTTTGGAGTCATTAGCATTGGGGCAAATCATTTCCTTGGGAGCTGAGAACACCAAGAGGATATATATATAGAAAAGGTCTAGAACTGAGTCTTAGGATACCCCATAGTTAGAGTGGGGTTGGAAAAAAATTAGGAAAGAGCCCTGTCAGGAAAATCCAAAAAGGAAAACATATTTAAGAGGAAAAGGTAGTCACCAGGGTCAAAAGCTGCAGAAATTTCTCAGAGGATCATTTTTAAGAACAAGCCCTTAGATTTGGCAGTTTAGAGATCAGTGGGTAACTTTGAGGAGAGCAAATTTCCAAGAGTGTAGAAGAGGCCCAGGTATGGTGGTACAGACCTGTAATCCTCCTCTTGGGAAGACTGTGACTGATGGTAGTGGATCTTTTGAGCTTCATGGCTTAAACATCTACATCTGGTTAGAAATGGAACAAGTCAAGAGTTGCCATGCTGAGCAGTAGTGGGATTGGATCTGTGGTTAGCCATTGTACTCTAGGATGAGTAAATTAGGGAGACCCAGTCTTTTAAAGGGGAGAGAAGTAGAAACATTAAATAATAAATTTTATTTTTCAAGGATTTTGGATAAAGAGAATCAGGCAGGAATATCTAATAGTCATTAAATAGTGGGAAATCAGATCTGATGAGGATTTTCAAAAGTAGATCTGGGTGCATTGATAGGCAGCAAGCAAGGAGCAGTTAAAGAGACTTGACAGATGGAGATGATGGTGTATGCAGTTTCCTGGAGAAGACAGAGGGTCCAGAGAGAGGGGTTGCCCTTGATTGGTAGGGCCATGATCAAAGCTGGTATGATGAAGGAATAGCACGGGTGATGTCGAGGCTTTGGCTAAAGAGAGACAAAGAGGAGCACCCAGTAGCATTGATTTACTCAGTTTAAGTAGTGGAAAATGTGGCAGGAGCAGTGGTGTAGACAACTGGAGAACAAAAGAGGCATAAAAGGGCTTCTGTGGGGAAGAAGGATGGAGACTCAGTCACAGAAGAGTAAAGGGGGCCCTCACTGAGATCAGATACAAAGGGGTAAAATCAGCATCACTGCATGACTTCCCTCCAAGTGGATCCAAGAGCCCCATGAATTAGAGCAGAGAGGCCCAAAGTTGCAGTGGTAGGATGACATTTTGGCAAAAGCACCCAAACTGGTTACCTTTAGAGTTGAAATTTGGAAAGGAGAATGTAGCTGAGGTGATGCCAGGAAAGGAAAGTCCAGTGGGATGGGAAGATTGGAGGAGATAATGAAGAGAATGAATGGATTTAAGAAGAATGAGGTATGGGAAGAGATAGAAATGAAGAGAGATTATGGAAGAATTTTCAAGTCCTTCACCATGGAAGTGAACCCTGATGGATTATGACAGGACTAAGGGTGTGACCAGTGCTGGGTAGACTGGAGGCTAGGTCAGGGGAATTGAGGAACTTAGGCTAGAACATAAACATGTATTTCTTGAAGTCCTTAGTGTCAGGGCAGCATGGGGAGAATGTGACCCACGCACAAAATACTTTGAGAAATGAAGGAGAACAGCCTGAAGATCAGGCGATAACTATGACCAGGATCTGAAATGAGCAATAAATTTGGGTAGCGTGAATTTCAAAGAAAGAGGTTGCTGAGTGGAGCAATTTAGAGGGAGATTCGCCAAGTGGGGAGAAGAAATATTCTGACTAGGCTTTGAGGATTAGTGAGTTGGAGCTAAGGAGAAGCAGAGGCTGGTAGATGAGAGATGTGTTCAGCACTGGAAAGGGTGACCAAGAATGCTGTGTGGTGGGGGGTAACCAACTAACCAGCTAACCAACCAAGGAATGGCAGAAAGTGGAGAGGAAGAGGTCTAAAATGGAAAGGTGTGTGTGCATCATAAAGCAGGAGATGCAAAGCTAGGCAGATAATGGGGCAGAACACCCTGAGTGTAGAATTGAGGTGGTTGGGGACGAGGAATGTGTTCTACTTGCTTTCAGTCTTCCTCCCAAACCCTGTGAGCTCACTGCTGGAAGTGTTGTTATCCCAGTTTTACAGATCAAGAAACCAAGTAATTCTGCCTGGGGTCAAAAAGATAGTGGCCGGTCTAGGATTTGAACCTAGGTCTCCTTGGCCCTAAGCCAGCATTCTTTCTGCTGCTCCACATTGCTTGCCATGTGTAGCTGACAAGCACCCTGCTCTTGATGACAGTGGATTCAAAGGTGTCCAGTACCTCAGGTGGACACCCTGGTGGTAGACTGATGGCAGGAAATGGACAGGTGTTAGACATAGGTTAAGATCTGTATTGAAGGGAGTGCGATCAGAAATCCATTGGAATCTTGGGTTCATCTTATAGGTAATGAACCTTATTCAGTACTCCTAGGATTTAACTTGGCTAGTGGTAGAGAAGCTCATCTGCTGAGCAAAAGGGAAGAAGGCAGCCAGGAATTGCTATAGATAGCCATTGCAAGTGGATAATCCAGATGTGAGTAATTGAGAGTTAGTTATACATCTTCCAAGGAAATTGGCTAGGGGTGGAGGGATTTGAGGGGAAAATAAACCTTAATCCTTAGAAGAGTTTGTGGGTTTTCTTGGCGCTTTTAACCTGATGCTGAATGGGAACTCCACACCGGGTAAATAATCAAATAGGCTGGGAAATTTAACTCTTCTCTGTGGGAGAGGGGCTGCTGTTTGTACCTGGAACACACTGATTTTGTGTGAACTTGCACTTCCCAATTATTGCCATTTCTTTGGCCTTCCTCAGTTTAACAGTGGCTGGCTTCAATGGCTTGGGTGCCAGAAGCCAGAGCTCTAGGGTAAAGTGGCATATCAAGCTGGGAATCAGGATGCCTGAGTTCCTACATACCCTGGCTTCATTTTCTGGGATTAGTTGTAAATCCTCTGTACCTCCCACCAGCACTTACAAGCTTCTCTGCCCACCGACTGAGGATGTTGGGAGAATAATTAAGTACAAGAGACTCTACCCTTAGAAGCATCTCATGGGAATTGGAGGAGTGCTATCCAGGTATGTGCACTGCAGCTCATACTTTCTTACTATCTCTGTTGCAGGTCTGATCTCCAGGTCCTCTCCCAAGAAGCCTCGTGGACGTAACATCTTCAAGGCATTTTTCTGTTGCTTCCGTACCCAACATGTTAGCCAATCAGGCTGCAGCAATGAGCTTGCTTCATACAAGGATGAAACCAACACCATTGCCAAGGTAGCAGGGATGCCCTGAGAAATAGGGATGGAAATATAGTGGAAGGACCACTGTTTATTTGCATGAGAATATAAAAACCCTGGCCTAAAAGTCCCTAAAGGCCTAAAGAGTTCCTTATAGAATTGTCCATCTCGTTTCTAATCCGCTATCCTCATATAACTGCTAGGTGCCAGCCACTGTTGCCTTAAACCCCATGGTTCCCTAACCCACTTATGTCCCTGGTTGGCTATCCTAGGAGAATTTAGGGAACAATGGTCTCTCCTCCTTTGTAGTCTTCTCCATTGGCTCAGCTGCAAAGCTTAAAACAGTTCTTCAAGCCCACACCAAGATTCTCTTCTCAAAAAATCAATCCTCTGAATCTGCTTCCTTTGAGAATTAATCGCACTGATCTCACTCCCTCTTCTCCTGTCTATACTCTATACCTCTGTATGGTAGACTTTGCAGCCATTTACTCTCTTTTTTTCCTCAGTAGATTATACAATCCTCAAAGAAAGAGAGTATGCCTTCCTTCCATTTTTATGTCCCCTTGACCAGATCTAGCCAGTTTGGGATTGCAACTTTTAAATTTCTTTGTAGCTTTAGGGTTTTTTCAGACTCGGTTGTGATTGTATTTAAGAATTTGAACTTGCGTTTTCAGATTTTGGAGATTCAACTTCCCAAGACAACCTCCATAAAACAGCATTTATAAATCAAATTTAAGAAAAATAATTTCCCCTTAAAAAGACTTAGGGTAGTTTCTAGGGATGTCATTTAGGTAGGCCATACTGTACCAATCTCAGTCACAATAAAGTTTTTTTTGGGGGGTGGGGGTCCCACAACAAAAGTTTTAATAAGCTGATGGAATCTGAGTACAGACCAAAACATAAACTATATTTCATGTTCTTTCTTCATTTTTTTGTTTTATTTTGAGTTTTTTCTTCAAGTTCTCTTCCACAAAATGACTAACATGAGAAAATTATTTTCTATTATTCCATCTGTAAAATCTGTGATTGCTTGCTGTCTTAGGAAGGAAGGAAGAGAATTTGGCTCAACATTTTTAAAAAAGGCAAAAGTTAAAAATTGTTTCTTATGTGTAATGAGAAGAAAGGAAGAAAGAAATAAAGGGGGTGGAAATCCATTAAAAAATGACTTAAAGACGGTCGCCAGAGTATTGAACTATTATCAATCCTCAGTTAAGAATAATCTCAAATCAAAATTGACTTTTATGAAGTTTATTTACATGAGAAGAGAGAGACTAAGTAAGGAAATAAGAATCTGTCCCACTAATTAATCCAGGTAGATCTTAACCCTCAGCCAGGGGTTAAAGGGCCTGAGGCCCAGAGGTCAATGGAGCAAACTTCATTCACAGAGTCTATAAAAAGAAGTTTCTTAATAGAAGTTCAGGAAGATTCAGTCTTTAAACTCACCACGTAGAACATCCCTGAGAAGTATGTGATACATATGCTTCCATGGAAGGCCCTGATTTCAGGGGCAAAGCAAGAGACCAAACTTGAAGTATTATATGTGGGGTGAGCCTGAGTCTGCCTCTTGCATACTTTAGGTCTTGAGCTGGTCACTTTAGCTAGTATCTTAGGATCTTTACTAAGTTCCCTAGTGTCTTTTTTTTTTTTTTAAACCCTTACCTTCCGTCTTAGAATCAATACTTTGTATTGGTTCAAAGGCAGAAGAACGGTAAGGGCTAGGCAATGGGGGTTAAGTGACTTCCCCAGGGTCTCACAGCTAGGAAGTATCTGAGACTACATTTAAACCCAGGACCTCCCATCTCTAGGCCTGACCTTTAATCCACTGAGCCACCCAGCTGCCCCCCTCCTAAGTATCCTAAGTATCTTTCAGGACAAATAGAGGGAGCTGAGAATCCACAGGCTAGACCTGTAAATATGGGAGCAAGAACTCAATTTCATTTAGACCCTGATGCCCCCTTTCCTTTTTGTAGCCACCCATGTGTCCCAACGTCTTTTTTGGGTAACTAATGTGGCCTCAGCCCTAGAGAGCCACCTTACACTGCTCTGAGGTGGTTGCAGTATGAAGGGGTAGTATTTTTCAGGTCTGATGTCTGAAACAAGACTCAGAGAACACTAGAGGGGGAAAACAGGGAGTTCTTTCACTGACACTTTTTCATTTCTCTTTCTAGTCGGATCTGCTCCAGTGTCTTCAGTACCAGTTTTACCAGGTATTTAATTATTATTATTCCAGCAGGGCTGTTCTGAGCTTGGCCCTGAGACAAATCAGTGCCCAGGCCAACTTCCTGGGCTTTGGTGAGCTTTATAGAGATGCTAGAAAATCCTGGGATTTGGGATGGTCAGTTTACTGTCTCTGTTGGACAGTGACTCCACCCTAGTGTGGGGAGTGGTAATGAAGAGTGCTTCCTTCTCAAAACCTCTAGCTATAAGAATCTAGAGAGCAGGGAGGGCAGCAAGGTGGCTCAGTGGGTAGAGAGCCAGGTTTAGAGACAGGAGGTCATGAGTTCAAACCTGACATCAGATATTTCCTCTCTGTGACCTCCTGGACAAGTCCCTTAACCCCAGTTATTTTAGCCCTTACCTCTCTTCTGCCTTGGAACTAATACTTAATATCTCTTCTAAAACAGAAGGTGAGGGGTTTTCTGACAACTGTTCTAGGGATCAAAGTATTTCTGGTTGATTCTTCCTCTGACTAGTCCTCTGCCCCAAAGGGAAATTTTCAGGTTTCTCCCTGATTGGCCATGTCTTCAAGAATTTCAGGAAAGTAGGGAATCTGCCCTGCCTAAAGTTTTTACACATGATGGCGCTCAGGGAATGAAGACACTTTTTACTTTTTGTCCACTCCACTCCTTGCCTTGTAAGGGTTCCTTTTTCTAGGAGTCTGTTTTCTAGCTCAGCTAAACATTCATATCCATAGGCAGATTGCTGCAGTGCTTCTAGCATTCCCAATTTTCCTGGGGAGAACCTAGTTATCTCAGTTGGAAAACTGATATCAGCTTGCCTTTGTTTATAGATTCCAGGAACATGCCTGCTCCCAGAGGTGACGCAGCAAGATCAAGGAAGGATCTGTGTGGTCATCGACCTGGATGAGACCCTCGTACATAGTTCCTTTAAGGTAATCTGGCTTCTTGAGCCCTCTTGCTATTCCTGGGTTCATCTTGAGAGCTTAACATGACTACCAAGATGCCAGATAGACCCTAATGTTGTGATCACCCAAATGCAGCTCTAAATAAGTTGATTATGCCCCTCTTCAGTTCTGCTCAGGTACGTATTGGTATTATCTGAGTCCTGCAAGAGTAGCAGGAAGAGAGAGAAAGACAACACAGGTTGAAATGTAGTCTAGGGGCAGCTGGGTAGCTCAGTGGATTGAGAGCCAGGCCTAGAGACGGGAGGTCCTAGTTTCAAATCTGGCCTCAGACACTTCCCAGCTGTGTGATCCTGGGCAAGTCATTTGGCCCCCATTGCCTACCCTTACCACTCTTCTGCCTTAGAGCCAATACATAGTATTGTCTCTAAGACAGAAGATGAGGGTTTAAAAAAAAAAGAAAAGAAAAAGAAAAAAAATGTAGTCTAGCCAGGGTGAGGGTAGTGAATGATATACCTAATTAAAACATCCTCTGCTTAGTTCAGGGAAGAAAAGAGAGAAAGACTCTCTCTTAGATTCCCACATGTTCAAACAACATTCCACTTAACACCCACAAAGAGAAAGCAATGGTGAAACCAATGGGACTTGGGTGTGGTGCGGGCCCCAAGCCTGCAAGACGCTACAGTGCTTTTCAGCTTTCATCTTATCAAACAATGGTGGTAACTTCTAGCATGAAGAACATCTCTGAGGGTGGGAACATGGAGGAGGGCTCCTCCTTAGTATTTTTACCACTAGTCTAAGATGAAGCCAACGCTCACTGAGAACGGGCTCCAGGTGCAGCTAGGTGGCTCAGTGGATTGAGAGCCATGCCTGGAGACAGGGGGACCTGGGTTCCAATTCTCTCTTCTTAGTTCTGTGACCCTGAGCAAGTCACTTAACACCCAAGAGCCCTTGCTGCTCTTCTGCTGTGGAACCCATACTTAGTATTGATTCTGGACAGAAGAGGAGGGGGAGAGGGGGAGAGATCTCCATTTTCTGCTATATTGACTCCTTCCTTAACTTTTCCTTCCAGCCAATCAACAATGCTGACTTTATAGTGCCTGTGGAGATTGAGGGGATAACTCACCAGGTAAGCAAGACCCTGAATGTTGATGGGCTTGAGCCTGGGGCCAGAAGTGACTGTAGATCAGGATATAAGTAACAAATCATAGTGGGAGAAAACCAAAATGATTGGCTGCTTGGCTGAGGCGGCAACCCATCCAAAAGCCAGACAGGGTCAGGACAGACCTTGGGGTGGACACTGATGTCTCTGTGCCCTGTTGAGAGTGTAAAGAAAACCATCCACAGAGATGGTGATGAGGTGGGAGGCCCTTGTGGCGGTCACTGTTATTGGCATGACAAGGCTTTTGTTACCCTTGCTGGGATTGGTGCTGCACAAGTGTTGTTTCCTTTGGTCAGCCAGGCATGTTTGATGGGGCCTAAAAAGGTGTCGGTCTGGCCCTTGGAGCCCTTGAGCTAGGGACACAGAAAACACTGTACAAAGGAGGCCGCAGCCCGGGGCATCTGTGAGCTCATGAAAAGCCAAGCAGAGAGGAGGTGATTAAGGGGAAGATTGCTGGACTGGAGCCTCCAGTGGAGCTGAGGGTGGAAAGAGGGGTGTGATGACAGGACAGCATCTGTGGAATGGCCGAGCTACTTCTCTAGGACAAGCGGAGGGGCCTGGGGTGCTGATGGGCATTTCAGGGGTCTTGTTCTGGCTCCTCTTGTATGCCAGATGAGTTACGGGAGAGCATAGACCAGCTAGGACTTTGTGAGCTCTCCCAAATGATTGTAATATCTGGACAACAAAATTAAAGCATTTTATGAAAGCAAGACATGCTCAGAAGCCACAAATAAAAGTTTTTGGGTGGGGACCCCAAGCACAGAAGGACACAATTGTAGCAGCTATGGCGAGGGAAGGAGCCAGCACAGTGGGCACTTGAGACTTTTGCCCCTCAAGACAGGAATGCTTTTGGAGGAGGTGGTGTTTTAAGGTGACTTGACTCTCCTGCCAGAGCTGAAGAGAACAACAGCATCAGCTGAGGCTGCAGCCAGGTTCAAGTAATCCAGGATAGGCTGTGTCCAGCTGCAGGCCTATCCTTGATTGCTTGTTTCTGGAGGTAGCCCTCTGCACCCCGCCAGAAGCACACACTTCGGGCCTGCCTCCGGCCATGGAAATGGTCTTGGCTGCCGAGCCCACGGATGGAGCCCGGGAAGAGGCAAGGTGAGTGGTGCTAGTCGGCCCAGCTAGTGAGGCGGAAGGTTTCCAGTCAGCTGCCCAGGACAGGCGAGGTCCAAGCACTCTGTTGTTCCAAAGAGGCGCAGGCTGGGAAGGAGTCAGGCGATCTGGTGTGCACTCGTACCGAAAACCATCAAACCTTTCGCACTTTCTCCTTTCTCACAGTTGCCTCTGGTTTTCTCCAGGTTTATGTGCTGAAGAGGCCGTATGTGGATGAGTTCCTGAGGCGAATGGGGGAGCTGTTTGAATGCGTCCTCTTCACGGCCAGCCTGGCCAAGGTAGCCTGGGAAGCGCGGAGGGCAGAGGGTCACCCTGCCTGATAACGCGGGGCTCCCGGGGAAGGAAGGGCTGAGCCAAACCCATTTCCTCTTCTATTCAGTATGCTGACCCCGTGACTGATCTCTTGGATCAGTGTGGCGTGTTCCGGGCCCGTCTCTTCCGAGAGTCCTGCGTGTTCCACCAGGGCTGCTATGTCAAGGACCTCAGCCGATTAGGGAGAGACCTGAGGAAAACCCTGATATTAGACAACTCTCCTGCCTCGTACATCTTCCACCCAGAGAACGCAGTGAGTGCCCATGGGTGTGGGCCCCTTCCAGCCCCTAGCCTATGTCCGGTCTGTTGTGCAGGACGAACTGAGTAGGGGAAAGGCCGTCGGCAGAGAATTCTCACATGACCATCCACCCAGTGCCAAGAGGCCACCCGGAAGGGTTTGTCTCCTGGGGCTCTCGGGGTAACAGGAATGTTACTGCAGCCCCCCTATAGCAACTTCAGGACTCACCTACGTGGAAGACAAGGAAGGGGCAAGTCCTGAAATCACTCCACCTAAAACCCAAGAGTCCCGGCCGCCAGCGGCTCCCTCATTTTGCCGTCTCTTCCACAGGTGCCTGTGCAATCCTGGTTTGACGACATGGCAGACACAGAGTTGCTGAATTTGATACCCATCTTTGAGGAGCTCAGTGAAGCAGAAGATGTGTATACCAGCCTGGGGCAGCTGAGGGCACCATAGCCTTCTCCATCTCGGCGGGTCTAGAACTGCAGGGGACTGTGACACACTGTGCCTTCGCTCTCAGCCAGGAAGAGATAGCAGAAACAGGGAGAAACAATTGTAAAGTGAGTTAGGGCAGGTTAGACAACCATACGGGCAAACAGCAGACCAGTGACACCTAATACCCCCTGCTCCATGAACTGGGCGTTAGAGGAACACCCTGTGTGAGCGTGTATGTGTGTGTACGTTTGACACTGACACCATGAGAATTCAGGTGGGGGAAGAGCCCAAAGGTCCAGGGGCTCCCCCCACCCACCCACCCCCGAGCCAGAGCTCGTCTCCTAGAGAGTCAGTCCAAGAGCCATTGACCTCTCATGGGAACAAAGACCATTCAGTGCTCTGTTGCCAAACCTCGAGTCTTCCCTAGGTATGTAGAGCCAAGAAGTGGGGATATGCTGCTCTCAGCCTAATGTATAGGCAAACTGGTACCAGATTCAAATGCACACTATTCAGACACTTCACTTGAGACCCACAGCAACCTTGGAAAACAGGTTGTTTTTAAACATCCCAGGAATCTATACTTTGGCCTCACAAACATGGCCGTGAGGGTCAGGACCGGGAGCCATCCCTGCCCTTCTCTCACTGGCCTGGGACTCCGGTGCCCTCCTTTCCTCCACTTCTTCACCTCCCAATTACATTTCTGAAACCATGGGCAAGAGATCTTCTCTGCCCTCAAAGGAGGACAGAGAATTCGTTTCATTTGATGGGACTCTGTTTACCCTTGAAGGGGCTCGGTTCATTCCTGAAAGAATCTTGGCCTCTGGGCTGAAAGCTGGGGGACAAGAGAGTCAGAGGCTCATTCCCAGTGCTCAGAAGGAATTTGGAAAGCCAGAATTTCTATCCCCCTGAGGCATGGATCAGATTCTAGGTCTCTAGAGAAACCTAGAGAACCAGTCTTTGCAGGGATCCTTCTTCAAAGGAACCAGAAGAGCAGCCTTAATGCTGTTGACACTCTTCCAGTTCCTTGAGCATAATTCTTTCCCATCTCATCCTCCAGGCAGTTTAATCCGAGGAAGGATGGGATGGTGAGGCCTTTGCATGGGCAGCCTCGAGGACACCTGTGTCCCTTAGGTGGGAAACAAACAGCAAGAACCAACAGCTGGTTCTCCTGATTATGGTGTGCTAGCTTCCTGCAGATGCCTTAGGGACACAGAAAAGAGTGGAGAAAGAAGACCCAAGGCCTGCTCAGGTGTGGAGTTTCAGAATCCGCATGCACTCCCTTGTCTGCAGCATGGCCCCGGGCTCTCTTCTAAAAAGCCTTTATTCGTATTAAGCCACATGTACAAAACAGAAGGTCTTCCAAGTTTGGAGAGCTCTGACGTGTTGGGAAGCGCTGGTGATGTTTCATGAGGAGACCCCCCCCCCCCAAGTAAGCAGCACTGGCTTGTAGGCATAGCTTCTGCCGGAACCTCAAGGGAGATTCCCTAAGAGGTAATCAGCAGTCAGTCTCCCCACCTTTCCCTGAAGAAGTTCCACACTTGTTCAGGTACACTTGAAACTCAGCATTCTTCTCCACCATTCTCTTTGACTCAAATGCTTGCTTTCTGAGGGTGGAGGAAATGGGGGAAACAGCCAATTGAGTGAATTGGCTCAGGGGGGGGACAGAGCTCCTTTTTTGTGTTCTGGTGTGCATTCTGATTATAGTTCCTCCTTACCTATTCTCGGTGCCAATTCTGATTCCTCCCATTGTTGTCAGCTTTCCATCTTTTCTCCTTGGTTTTATACCAAGATGGTGCCATGGAACACATGTCCAGGGACCCAGAAGCTATGGAGACATAGAACTGAAATTTCCCAGAATCTGCTTTCTTTCTCTAGCTACTTCTCTAGCAGCATTTCCTAAGACTGCTTCTTGGGATAGAAATGGAGGATGAGTCTGGGTGCTGACAGAAACCTCTAAACCAACAACCAAAAAACCCTAAAATCAAGCCTAATCACTAGCCCCCCTCTTAATGCCAAGTTCCATGGCCAGCTATAACAAGAGAGTTTTGGGGAGGGGGGAAGATTTGGAACTTAATCCTCCCCATCTCCAGGCCATTAACTACTGCTTCTCAAGGGTGAGTGAGCAGTGGTGAAAACATTCCTGACATCTGGTCCAAGCCCAACTGCCTTTGCCATTAGGGGCTTTGAGACACTGTCCTCCTGAAACACATGAGCAATAATGAAAGCCGTTCCTCAGCTTCCATTCTGGGCCCCCTGCTGCTCCCAGTAAAGAAGGGGGGAGCCGACATTGCTCTATTGCCTCCGCTGAGATACCCTCCATGCGTCCCCTCGCCCGCTGGCACGTGCGCTCGCTGTCTCCTACGAAGCCCCGTGTCCTCGTCACTCGGCTGTACATACGTGCTCTGGCCCCTCTATCCGGTCTTCGTGGTCTTCCAGCTAAAGCATGTTCCCGTAGAGAACTGTCACTCCTTCACCTATGCCAGCCTGGACCGGCCCAAAGTACTTAGAAACGGTTGTTTGGACAGTGGTGTGTCAGAGGGTCCCCAGTGGAGTTCCTACAAAAGCAATGGCGAATTTAGTCTTGGAATGAGCCAGGACTTGGAGGGTGGGGGGATTCCCTTTCCCCCTCCCCTACTTTAAAGAGGTCACGAGTCCTTAAGACAGTGGAGGTCTTCTCAACAAAGGGTGACCAGAGTTCTTTACCTCACCTGGTTCTGAGCCAGGCTCAGCCAGGGCACCCCATGGAAGCTGGGTCTCTGCTACCAAGCCAATGCCTCATTAGAGACCAGCCCACACGTGTACCAACCATTCCAGGAATACTCCCTTCTGCCAATTTTAGTTCTTTAAGTCGCCTCTTCAGTGACACAGTCCTAGTGGTCTCTGATTGGGCTTCCATTTAGAAAGAGCCTGATGTTCACATCCCTCTCATAGGGGGAAGCTTTAAACAAAGGGCCAGTTTGGGAGAGGGTCAGGATTAAGGGTCTCAACTCTGCATATTGTAGAGAGGGGGCTCTTCAAAGGCCTGTGGATCCCAGACTGGGGAGGCAGAGAGAGCAGTGTCTTGGACCTGAAAGATTTTTGGAAATTGGACCATGAACTTGAGTGTTTAATTGCTGAACAGGGAAAGAAATATCCTTGGGTAAATTTGCCTTAAGAGTGTCTGGGACTTTTTAGCTCCCTCCTGCCTCCCAAAGATGTTGACTATTTTGTAAACTTGTAAATTTACCTTTACTGTTTTATATAAGAACCCAGAAACTTTGGATGTGCTAATCATGGAAAGTCTAAAAAAGTTGCCAGCCCCCTGGCCCAGCCCCAAAGCCTTCTCTTCTGGGATCCCCTTGTGCCATAGTAAAGAAATCTCCACACCCAAGCATCTCCCTTCGTATTGACCAGTAAGGTTTTGGAAACTAGGAGACAAATCTCGCCTCTAGGGTGTCCAGGGAGAATAAGGGGAACCCAGGGTGTTTGGTGTGCTGGTTACTGCAGAGCCCGGGGCTATCCTGGGGCTCATTCATGACTCACCTGGTCACCTCTGCAGAATGGGGCTTTTACAAAGCTGTGGGCCTCACTCAGACCCGGATCCTGTGGGCTGGGGGCTGCTCCCTGGCCAGCCGCCTTCTCTGGGCCTTTTTCCTTAAAGAGGGCACAGCTTTCCCTTCCAGCCTTGAAGGCAGCTTGCTTTTAAGTGTGAGTTACTCTTGTGCTGCCTTTCCACTCAAGGGTCTGAAATGCTGGTTTAGGGGAAGAGGGGGACAGCACCCCACATCACCTGTGCTATAGGATTCTGACTACCCTGGTTACAGATTAATGGTTTCTTGGAGAAATTTGTTTTATTCCAAAACTTGAAATGTTTGACGCCATTAAGTGTCTGTTTATATTTTTGGAATATTTGTATTACTTGCAATTCAATAATAAAAAGGTTTTTTTTTTAAAAACCCAACCAGGACTCGAGCCAGCATGTGTACGTTGCCCCCCAAAATGTGCTTCTACAGACGTGTGGCGTTTAGGTTTGCAGCAATAGCAGAACTGTGGCCAACTTGGGACCCTGCATGGGCTTCCCTCTAGGTTATGTGGCTCCCCCGCAGCGATCCCCATTTTGTTCTTGACTCTGAGAGGCTGGCACGCCATACCCCCGTGTCAGATGCCTTTCAAGCAAGCACTTCACTTCTCTGAAAACTGCTGAGCCACTGCGCTAAGCTGGTGGGCACCCCGAGGGGGAGAGGCTCCTTCCCGGTAACGCCATCTTCTTGGGAGCTTTCTTTTCCCCCTGCTTCGGCCTCCTCCCCTGACACGAGTCCTCACTGGTTCCCAGGCCTGTTGTTTGCCCGGCCCTCCGGGAACCATCGGCTTAATGTATCCCATCTCGAATATGGCTAATTTCATATCTGGCCCTCCTCTCCGCCCCACTTCCTGCATTATTGATGGCTGTGCACTTTAGAAAAATCAATTAGAAATGGGTGTGGGAAGACTTAGAAGAGGAGAGCCTTTCCAGCTCCTGGCTGCTGCCGCTGCTTTGAATAGGCCACAGAAAGCCCTCTCCGGAAGGCCAAGCCAGGGCCAGCTTGGCTGTGATTGGCCAGGCCAGGGAAAATGCCCTTCAGGTGCAAACATAAGCAAATATGACCCATTGTGGGCGCCCATCCTGAGCAAAGAGCAGGGATCGGCTCCTCTCCCTGGGCCCTTCCGAGCACCCCTGCCTCCCGCACGCTAGGACGTTGAGGACCTGCTCTGGGCCAGGCCAGGTAAGGCTGCTGAGTGGAACCACCCTGTGCAGCTCCCAGAAGCCTTTACTTTTCTTGCCTTTGGTTTTGAAAAGGCTGTCAAAAGGAGTGAAGACGCTCTCGAGGGAGGTGCAGGCAAGCTTGGCTGGGGTGGGCGGTCGCCGGGATCCCTGGGCTGGAGGGAGGCAGGCTGGGTCCCGTCGGGCAAGCCTGGGGGCTGCTTTATCACCACAGCTACTCCCAAGGGCTCCAAGCAAAGTGGGACCCCATGAGGAGGAAACATGGCTGTACTCAGCAGCTGGAGTTGGGGAAGGGTTAGAGGGGGCAGAAGTCATGGGCTTAAAGAATTCTCTATTTTCAACAAAAGTGTTTTCCACGGCTCTAGCCTTTCCCTGCCAATGGGTGGAGGGGAGGGCGAAGGAGATGCCTGGCTAAAAGGAATAAGAAACCAGGCTTGAAAATCCCCGAAAAGCCTCGCTTCAGTCTGATTCTCTGGGGGTTCTGGTTCTGGGGAGTGCAGCTTTTACAGGGGGTGCGTTCGTGTCTCCTCACAGGCAGGACAGACCACGACTCCCCTCCCCAGGCCAAAGCTTTCTCAAGCTCCTTCCCCAGGTTACTCCCCAGGGCGGTGCCCCTAGCAGACCCTGGGACTGGCCCTTGCCTGTGCCATGAAAGAGAACAGGGTCTTCCCGGCCTGTTGGGCTTCCCCTCCTCCTGCCTCCCCACTCCGGGTTGGGAGAGCACTAAAGGGGGGCTCGAGGCCCGGGAACATGCTACGCCGGGGCAGGGCGAGGCGTCCCACGGACTCCTTTGCTCCTGGCTGTTTTTCGTGCCCACCATCTTGTGGCCCAAAGCAGAAGCAGGGAGTGGGGCTCGGGGTGCGAAGGCCTCCCCAAGAAGGATGCCTTTTCTACAGCGTGGCTTCCCAGAGGGCAAACCCTAGGACAGTCCTTGGAGGCTGCCTTTCCTTCCTGGAATCTCCTGGCCAGCGCCGTCACCCTTTCCTTCCCGGTTCAGGTGGGAAGAAAGCCTCAGCCCCAACTAGACTGTGCACCTGCGGGTCAAAGCCACAGCTTTGAGCTGAACCTATGAGGTCCCTCATAAAATAGGAGGCCCTGGCCTCTAGGCAAGGACGTGGGCCCACTACCTCCTGCCCCCTCCCAGGAGAAGGCTGAATTTGCACCCCGGCCGGCCGGGAGACTAGACCCCACCCAGGCTCACCTGCTCCCTGCACCTGGGCCTTTTGTGCTGGGCCGACCCTGCTGTTCTGGGCTCCCTTTCTTGCACACACGGCTTGGGGGATTCTTCCTAGGACTCCGCCCTGGTAGCTTCCGTTTTGTTTTTTAAATGCCCTGGGAAGAGGAGGCAGAGAGGCCTCTGTAAAGACCGGCCTTTACAGGCACTTTCCTCTTTGAGCCTGGGACCACACGCTGACCCACAGGCCCTCTGGCCTCCCTAGGCAGGGGCAGGTTTCCCGACTTCCCCTCCTGCAGCCCTTTGTAAACTTCCAGGCCTCCCATCCACAAACCAGAGTGAAAGCGCCTGAGGCCACAGTGGAACTCCGGACCTCCCAAGCCCCTGCCCTATCTGCTCTGCCACCCCCTGACTTTAGCAGGAGAGGCTGTGGAGAGAGGAGGAGAGAACTTGGTGTCTTGTTCATGACTGAAATCCTCTTTTTTTGGTGCCTCCTCTGAATTCAGACAAGACTTAAGGGATAAGAGGTAAGAAAAAGGACAGAAGGGCAGCTCAAAATTCCTGAGTTCAGCCTAGCGTCTGCTCCTCTGTAAAATGGGGGTGATAATGACTTCTTACAGTTCTGCTCCACAGGGTTGCCCGCCCTAAGGAGGAGACAAGGCCCTCCTAAGTCCAACCTGGAAGGGCTGGCCCGCCTCACTGTGTCTTTCCCTCAGTTACATTTCAGTCCTGCCTCAAGAAGACGAAGGCCATGGCTCTGAGCAGCGCCTTCAGGGCAGTGGGCAATGACCCAGGAGTCTTCATTTGGAGAATAGAGGTAAGGGCCCACCCAGCCCTCACTGCCCCAGCTAGCAGGGGCCCCCCAGCCCTCACTGCCCCAGCTAGCAGGGCTCCCCCCCCCAGCCCTCACTGTCCCAGCTAGCAGGGCTCCCCCCCCCCAGCCCTCACTGCCCCAGCTAGCAGGGCTCCCCCCCC